>NW_013541668.1:4082-4279 GCF_000499545.2 Eimeria tenella
TCCCCGTTTCTTTCCGCATTTCCGCTTTTCCTTCCTGCTGCAGCTCCTGCTTCTGCACCTGACCAGTGGTCACCTGCTGGTCCCCCGCTGGTTTCCCGCTGCAGCGCCTGGCTTCGATGCAGCAGCTTCGGGGCCCCTTCTTCCCTCAGCAGCAGCAGCAGCAGCAGCAGCTCCTCAACTCATTTTGATGGCAAGTC
>NW_013541668.1:4449-4654 GCF_000499545.2 Eimeria tenella
AGGAGGTGCTGCTCTCTCTTTGGGGCGCGAGAGCCCTCTCGCCGCAGCGTCTGCTGACTCTGTTGCTGCAGCAGCAGCAGCTGCTGCTGCTGCTGCTGCTTCTGGCGTCAGCCCGTCGCCCTCCCGGGAGGGCTCCGCTGCTGCTGCTGCTGCGCCGTGCTGCGGCGCCCCCGCGGGAGGCGCAGCAGCAGCACCTGCAGCAGCA
>NW_013541668.1:4747-4919 GCF_000499545.2 Eimeria tenella
GCAGCCGCGGCACCGCAGCTACGAAGTGCTGGCCCTGGAAGACAGTCCTTTTGCTGCTGCTGCTGCTGCTGCTGCTGCTCCGCTGCTGCCGAGGCCCCCGAAGGTGCCCCACAGGAAGAAGTCCATCTTCGGCATAGCCCGGCGGCAGCAGCAGCAGCAGCGGCAGGGCGCC
>NW_013541668.1:5016-5198 GCF_000499545.2 Eimeria tenella
CTGCTAAGGGCTGGGTGAAAGACTTCAGCTGCTTCTTGTGCTCAAGTCCAGATTATGTCAGTGAGCAGCAAACTCAAATTGAGTTGGAGAATGTGCAGCTGGAGGAAGCACTTGCTGAAATGGAGGAGGAGCGGCAGCAGCAGCAGCAGCAGCAGCAGCAGCAGCAGCAGCAGCTGCTGCTG
>NW_013541668.1:5299-5509 GCF_000499545.2 Eimeria tenella
AGGACACGCGCAGGGCCCTCGACGAAAGACTCAAAGAGACGCAGCAGCAATTCGAAAAAAGATTAGCAGCAGCAGAAACGAAGCAGCAGCAGGAACTCGAAGCTGCCCACGAGGCGCTGCTGCTGCGCACCGAAGAAAGAGACTCGCTGCTCGAAAGACAGAGGCAGTAAGCAGCAGCAGCGGCAGCAGCTGCTGCTGCAGCAGCAGCAG
>NW_013541668.1:5660-5795 GCF_000499545.2 Eimeria tenella
CAAGCATTGACAGTTCTGTCTGCTCCCAAACTATTGCCATTTCATTTATTTATTTATTTAATGTATTTATTTATTTATTTATTTATTTGTTTGTTTGTTTACTTATTTTGCTGCAGAATTGACTCCGCGCTGCTG
>NW_013541668.1:5895-6061 GCF_000499545.2 Eimeria tenella
CTGCAGCAAAAGAAAGAAATGGAAACAAAGAAAGAAATAAAAGGACTTTCGTCTTTGCCAGAAACTTTTATTTTTTCGAAATAAATGCCATTTGGTCAAAAAGAATTTTATTTTTATTTAAATGCCGTTTAAATGCCATTTATTTAAAAGTGGTTTTATTAATTTA
>NW_013541669.1:0-530 GCF_000499545.2 Eimeria tenella
GCCGCAGCAGCAGCAGCAGCAGCAGCAGCAGCAGCAGCAAGGCAGCAGCGGCTGTGGGGTGGCGCGGAGGCTGCAGCAGATGTGCTGCAGCAGCAACGGATGCAGCAGAAAACCCTCAGGAGCACCAGCAGCAACGGGGGGAGTAGCAGCAGCAGCAGCAGCAAACATAGCAGCAGCAGCAGGCACACTAGCAGCAAGCACAGCAGCAGCAGACACACCAGCAGCAGGCACGGCAGCAGCGGCAGCAGAAGGAGTACCAGTATCTACAGCAGCAGCCAAAGGAGCAGCAGCACTTATGGCAGGGCCAGCGGCAGCCGCAGCAGCGACAGCAACGCAAACCCTAAACCCTAAACCCTAAACCCTCACATCTTCCACGATCTGCTGCCTCTGAGAATAGTCCCTTTCTATATCTTTCTTTCTTTGCAAAATTGTTTTTTTAAATTCCAGCACTCGATTTTGTCTCTCCTGGCTCAGGTGCGGCGGCGCTTCCTGCTGCTGCAGCAGCAGCTGCTGCTGCAGCAGCAGCTGCC
>NW_013541669.1:588-1073 GCF_000499545.2 Eimeria tenella
CTGCTGCTGCTGCTGCTGCTGCACTTCGCGCTGCTTGGTACTTGGCCCAGACGCACGGCAGCAGAACACTGCGGTCCCGTACGGCTGCTTCTGCTGCTGCTGCTCCTGCTGCTGCTTCTGCTGCTGCTGCTCCTGCTGCTGCTCCTGCTGCTGCTGCTGCTGCGGCTGCTGCTGTGGGTACTGCTGCGCCTCCATTAGGGGCGATTGGTCTTGCGGTGCTGCTGCAGCCAAACAAGCGGCTTCTGCTGCTGAGACTGTCCCTAAGAAAACAGCCCTCAGCAGTTTGCTGCTGGGAGGGGAAGCAGCAGCAGGCGTTGCTGCTGATGCTGCTGCGTCTGCTGCTGCAGCAGCAGTGGGTGCTGCTGAGAACTCTGCTGCTGCAGATGGAATGTCAGGCAGCTGTGGTTTCGGCACTTGCTGCACGGGTTCGACGGCTGCTGTTGCTGCTGCTGCTGTTGCTGCTGGTGTTGCTGCCGCTGTCTCTG
>NW_013541669.1:1115-1487 GCF_000499545.2 Eimeria tenella
TGGTGCTGCTGCTGGCGCTGCTGCTGCTGTTGCTGCCCCTGCTGGTGCTGCTGCTGCTTCAGCAGCTGCAGCAGCAGTCCCTAAGCTAACGGCCTTGCCGCCGAGCTCCGCCTTGTCAGTCTCGGGGCTCTCCGCTGCTGCTGCTGCTGCTGGTGCTGTTGCTGGTGTTGCTGGTGCTGGTGCTGCTGCTGCTGCTTTAGGAAACTTAATAGCAGCGGCGGCTGCAGTTGAGGCTGCTGCCTTAGCTGCGTTTGCTGCTGCTGCTGCTGCAACTGCTGCTGCAGGGCCTGCTGCTGCAGCACCAGGAGAACACAGCCACTGGGCAAAGGCGTTGCCGCACCTCTTGAGAACTGCTGCGCTGCTGTGTCTCTC
>NW_013541669.1:1587-1794 GCF_000499545.2 Eimeria tenella
CAGCAGCAAGAGAGCCCCTCTTTATTCCTTCTGAGGAAGCTCCTTCCTCTTTGCAAACTCGTCGGGAAGGCTCTGTGCTGCTCTTCACCCAAGGTGAAACACGCTTGCTGCTGCTGCTGTTGCTGCTGCTGTTGTTGCTGCTGCTGCTGCTGTTGCTGCTGCTGTTGTTGCTGTTGCTGCTGCTGCTGCTGCTGCTGCTGCTGCTGC
>NW_013541669.1:1894-2997 GCF_000499545.2 Eimeria tenella
TTGCTGGTGCTGCTGTTACTGCTGCTGTTGCTGCTGCTGTTGCTGCCCTTGCTGCCGCTGCTGTTGCTGCTGCAATTGCTGGTGCTGCTGCTGCTGGGACTCAGTGACCTTGGTGCTGGCACTTTGCTGCTGCCGCAAAGCCTGTTGCACGTCTGCTGCTGCCGCTCCTGAGCACATTTCAAGTTTGTTGCGCTGCTGCTGCTGCTGCTGCAGATGGTCTGCTGCTGGTGGCTGGGGGCGACAGCAGCTCGGGCCTCTGCAGCGCCGCTGAAGTGGCCCAGGGGGCCCCTGGGGGGGCCCCCTGGAAGGCAGCAGGAAACTTGCACCAGCCCAGATGCAAACACGGTCTGCTGCTGCTGCTGCTGCTGCTGCTGCTGCTGTGGACAGCTGACGGGGGTGGAAGGGATTCTGTGCCGATTTGCTGCTGCTGCTGCTGCCGCTGGTCCTTTGGGCAGCTAGTGAGAGGCTACAGGGGTTCTATGCCGGCCTGCTGCTGCTGCTGCTGCTGTTTCTGCTGCTGCAGCTGGGTGCGTCGTTGCTGGAGTGCTTCCTGTGGTGCTGGGCGGCAGCAGCCGAAGCAGCAGCAGCAGCAGCAGCAGCAGCGCTTTAGCTTCAGTGGAGATGTGCGACCCTCTAAGGCACAGCGCCTGGATAAACCTTCCGCCAATGCTGCAGCAAAGACAGCAGCTTGCTGCTGTCGCTGTAGGTATGTGCTGCTGCTGCTGCTGCTGCTGCTGCTGCAGTTGCTGCTGCTGCTGCAGTTGCTGCGGCTGCTCAGCAGCCTCGGCAGCCACACTGCAATACGTCTGTTTAGCTGTAAATGCACTAGCTTGCGCTTAGGCCCCAAAGCGCTCCAATGCGCCTCTGCTGCTGCTGCTGCTGCTGTTGCTGCTGTTGCTGCTGTTGCTGCTGTTGCTGCTGTTGCTGCTGTTGCTGCTGCTGCTGCTGCTAGGGAATATGCTGGTGGCGCTGGGCGGCCGCGACAGCACCGGCAACAAAGGCCTCGTGCTGAAGACTTGCGAGCGTCTTTTGCTGCCTCTTTCTTCGGAAGCCCCTGCAGCAGCAGCAGCTGCTGCTGCTGCGGCCAGTGGAGGAGGAGGAGG
>NW_013541669.1:4442-4657 GCF_000499545.2 Eimeria tenella
TGAGGAGTCGGGGCTAGGCGGAGTGTCCCTCGGGGGCTGCGTTGTGGACTGTCCCTCTTGGACTGTATGCGCAGAGTCACTTGCTGCTGCTGCTGCTGCTGTTGCTGCTGCTGCTGGTCATTCTTGCTGTTGCTGCTGCTGCTGAGCCATTGGCGTTGCTGCTGCTGCTGCGTCTGCTGCTGCTGCTGCTGCTCGCCCCAAAGCCTTGTGGAGGA
>NW_013541669.1:4757-4907 GCF_000499545.2 Eimeria tenella
TTTACGGATTGGGGTTTAGGGTTTAGGGTTTAGGGTTTGGGGTTTACTCTTTTGTTTGCGGCTCATGCACCGCTGCTGCTGTCCCTTCCTCTCGGGTCCTAAACCCTAAACCCTTTGTGGCTTTGCTGCTGCTGCTGCTGCTGTTGCTGC
>NW_013541669.1:5007-5277 GCF_000499545.2 Eimeria tenella
TCAACCTGCGCCCTTAGTCATTCCCTGATTTAGGGTTTAGGGTTTAGGGTTTAGGGTTTAGGGTTTGAATTGCGTTTTGTTTGGGTTTAGTCTCTGATCCTGAGATTGATGAAGGAGAACAAGAGGAAGAAGATGTGCCGGAAAATGACGAAAATTATGATTACCTGCAGGTATCTTTCAAGGGTTTAGGGTTTAGGGTTTAGGGTTTGGGGGTCGGTTCCGCGTTTGGAGCCCTTTTTGTTTCGTCAGGGTTTAGGGTTTGAAGGTGTA
>NW_013541670.1:0-405 GCF_000499545.2 Eimeria tenella
AGCAGCTGCAGCTCGAGCAGCAGCTGCAGCGCGAACGCATGCAGAGGCAGCAGCAGCAGCAGCAGCACGAGCGCGAGCGCGAGCGCGAGCGCCTTCGGCAGCAGCAAGAGCTGGCACAGCAGCAGCAGCAGCAGCAGCAGCGGAGGCGGCAGCGGAGCGGCTGGAGCTCCTCGTCCGATGTGCCAGCGTCGCCGCCGCCGCAGCAGCAGCAGCAAGATATGCAGCAGCAGCAGCAGCAACAGCAGCAGCACGAAGGGCTGCGCGAGTCCAGCATCCCCTTGCCAGCAGCAGCAGCAGCAGCTGCTGCTGCTGCTGCAGTCCCCCCGTCCTCAGCAGCACCTGCAGAGCCTGCTGCAGCGCCGCCTCCCCCCGCAGCAGCAGCAGCAGCAGCAGGGGGTCGACGTA
>NW_013541670.1:455-690 GCF_000499545.2 Eimeria tenella
GCGTTTGCTGCAGCGCCGCAGCGTGAGCCGCAGCACTTCTCCTTTTTCTCTGTCTTTGTCTCCTGCAGCACCAGCAGCAGCAGCAGCAAAAACTCTCAACAATTTCATTTATTCCAATTTGCCATCTCCTTCAATTATGTCCCTTTCCGACGGGGCCCCAGACCCTCTAGAAGACGAGGGGCCCCCCAACGGGGGCCCCCCGGGGGGCCCCTCGGGGGGCCCCCCGGGGGGCCCC
>NW_013541670.1:835-1289 GCF_000499545.2 Eimeria tenella
GCGCTGCTGCTGCTGCTGCTGCTGCTGAGAGGCGGGCCAAAGAGGGCAAGGGGGAGTCGCCTTTTGCTGCAGACCCGTGGACGCAGCAGCAGCAGCAGCAGCAGCAGCAGGGTGAGGGGCCCCCGCAGGCATCTTCTCTAACTGCTGTGCTGCGGCCCTCAATTCAGGCGCTGCTGTCAACAACTCAAGGTGCTGCTGCTGTTGCTGCTGCAGAGGCGCTGCTGGTGCCGCAGGAGCTGCAGCAGCAGCCCGGGGCTGCTGCTGCTGCTGGGGAAGGCCCTGCTGCTGCTGCTGCTCTGAGCCAGGGCCTGCAGCCGCAGCAGCTGATGCAGCAGTACCAGGAGTACTTCCTGCAGCAGCAGCAGCTGCTGCTGCAGCAGCAGAAGCTGGCTTCCGAGCCGCACCCGCTGCTGCCTGCGCCGCCGCACAGGTCTGCTGCTGCTGCTGGTGCTGC
>NW_013541670.1:1389-1511 GCF_000499545.2 Eimeria tenella
TAATCCGTTTTCAAGTTCATATAAATTAAAATACTGAATTTAAAACACATTTTAATTACAAATACTCGAACTTGACGGGCAGGGGGCCCCTGAGCTGCCTCGCCGCGCCAGCAACCACAGCC
>NW_013541670.1:2648-2800 GCF_000499545.2 Eimeria tenella
GCAAGAACAGCAGCAAGAGCCTCAGCATGAGCAACAGCCGCAGGAGGAGCAAACGCAGCAGCAGGAAGAGCAGCAGCAGCAGGAAGAGCGGCAACAACAGCAAGATCGGCAGGAAGAGCAGCAACAGCAGGAAGAGCAGCAGCAAGAGCAGC
>NW_013541670.1:2900-3503 GCF_000499545.2 Eimeria tenella
AAGAGCCAGCGCTTACTTCAAACTTGCCGAGCGTCTACCTGCTGCATTTGCTGCTGCTGCTGCTGCTGCAGCAGCTGCTGCTATTTCGTCCGCAGTTCCCACCCTTGCTACTCCCATGCTGCTGCTGCCGCTGCTGCTGCTGCTGCTGCTGCTGCTGCAGGCACGGGCTTCCAAAGCGTTGCACGCGCTGCGGCTGCGAGGGGGGCTTCCCCCACTCTCGACCTGCTGCTGGGTTTGCTGCTGCTGCTCTTTGCTTTTTGTGTCACTGGAAGCTAAAGAAAGAAACTGCTGCTCAAATGAAGCTGCTGCAGCGGCAGCAGCAAACGCTGCTGCTGCTGGGGCCCGGCAAGGTGGGCGAACAGACCCCCGCGGACGAGGAGCCCCCGCTGCAGCTGCTGCAGCTGCAGCAGCAGCAGCAAAAGCAGCAGCTAAAACAACAACAGCAGCAGCAGCAGCAGCAGCAGCAAGTTCTCTTCAGACAAATCTCAGGAGAACCCTTTAGGGAACCCCCAAACGCGACGCCAAGTGCAGTGAGTCCCTGCTGTTGCTGCTGCTGCTGCTGCTGCTACTGCTGCTGCTGCTGCTGCTACTGCAGCAGCAGCT
>NW_013541670.1:3542-4512 GCF_000499545.2 Eimeria tenella
GGCACTGTGCGGGGCTCCCCGTGCTCGCAGCTGCAGTCTTTCTCAGCAGCATTTTGGCTTTCAAGTTTCTGAAATATATTTATTATTTATTTATTATTTATTTGTTTAATATTTATTTATTTATTCATTTATTTATTTTTAATTTAGGCGGAGACAGCGCGCGACGGCGAAGGGCAGACAGCCGAGTCGCTGCGGCAGCAAATTAAAATCCTTGAGGAACAAATTCTGCAGAAGGACCTCTTTGTACAGGCAAGGGTTTAGGGTTTAGGGTTTAGGGTTTAGGGTTTGGCGTTTAGTAAGGGTTTGGGATGGCGTGCGCCAAGTTAGGGTTTTTAGCTCGCGCGCGTTGATGTTCTCAGCTGCACCACCCCGGGCCTAGGGTTTAGGGTTTAGCGTTTAGGGTTTAAGGTTTAGGGTTTACGGTTTAGGGTTTAGGGTTTAGGGTTTGGGCCTCAGGAAGTGCAGCAGAAAAGCTCCGAGTCGGAGCGGCAGCTGCAGCTGCAGCTGCAGGGCGCGCAGCGGCAGGCGCAGCAGCAGGTCAGCAGCAGCACTTTGAATTGTTTCCTTTTAATTATTTAATTATTTATTTATTTATTTATTTATTTATTTATTTATCTATTATTCTTTTTGCGTTTGTTTTATTTGTTCGTTCATTTTCTATTTATTTCTATTCTTCATATGCCAGTTTGTTTGCCTCCTTATACCATTTCCTACCACTATTAACTAATTAATTAATTAATTAATTAATTAACTATATTTATTTATTTATTTATTTATTTATTTATTTGCTGCTGCTGCAGTCCCAAGAGCTGCGCTGTACTCAATTGGAAATAAAAAATATTTCAAAAAAGTTTTTGGGAGAAAGGAGACAGCTGGAGACGGCCCACGCGGTGAGCTGTGCATACACCCCACTGCAGCAGCAGCAGCAGCAAGAGCAGCAGCAGCAGCAGCAGCTGCTGCTGCTGCTGCT
>NW_013541670.1:4612-5544 GCF_000499545.2 Eimeria tenella
CAAACAAAGCAGCAAAAAGAGAAAAGTGACAAAAAGGAAAAGGAAAATAAAAGAAGTTTAAAAGTAAAAATAAAATTAAAACAAAATGCCAACCCCACAGGGATGCCGAGGTGTACGTACACCTCAAGAGGGCGCTGACAAAATTATTATTTATTTGTCTTTAACCGCTCATTTAGGGTTTAGGGTTTAGGGTTTGAGCTCTTCACAGGGTTTAGGGTTTAGGGTTTGAGCCCTTCAAAGGGTTTGAGCTTTTCACAGCGTTTAGGGTTTAGGGTTTGGGCTCTTCACAGGGCCTAGGGTTTAAGGTTTAGGGTTTGAGCTCTTCACAGGGACTAGGGTTTAGGGTTTAGGGTTTGAGCTCTTGAGAGGGTCTAGGGTTTAGAGTTTAGGGAGCTCCTTAGAGGGTCTAGAAACTATTTATTAGCCTAAACACTTATTTAGGGTTTAGGGTTTAGGAAGCTCTTGAAGGAGTCTAGAAATGTTTTACATCTTTAAACTCTTATTTAGGGTTTAGGGTTTGAGCTCTTCAGAACGTCTAGGGTTTAGAGGGCCCAGGGATTGGAGACCTCTTAAAAGGGTCTGGGGTTTAGGGTTTAGGGTTCAGGTCTGTCAAGGTTTCGAGGGTTTAGGGTTTAGAGGTCTTTGAAAGGTCCTTAGGGTTTAGGGTTTAGGGTTTCAAACTTCAGATGGGAGCAGCAGCAATGAAAAAGTAAATAAATGAAAAAGAAAACGAAAAGACAAATAAAAAATGAATAAAAATAAAAATAAATAATAAAATAAAGAGAAAGGCTCCTTTGCATTTCTTCTTTTATTTCTTTTATTTTCATTTTTAAAATAAATAAATAATTCGTTAGTAAAAACCAATAGAGAAAAGCAGCAGCAGCAGCAGCAGCTGCTGCTGCTGCAGTTGCAGCCATTGCTGGTAGCGGGGA
>NW_013541670.1:5644-6011 GCF_000499545.2 Eimeria tenella
GGTTTAGGGTTTAGGGTTTAGGCATTGGATTTATCTTCAGGAGCAGCTAGAGTCGCTAAACGCCTGCATTGATGATCTCAAAAACAAAAACGACCAACTAGAAGCCGAGAAAGTCAAGTAAGCTCCAAACCCTAAATCCTAAACCCTAAACCCTAATTTCTATTCCCTAAACCCTAAACCCTTTTTTCTTGGGCAGAACACTGCTTGGCGTAGGGACGCTGCACCACTTCCACCGGCCTCCAGTCTGCAGAGCCGGGGATGAGGGTTTAGGGTCTAGGGTTTAGGGTTTACTTGTTCAGGATGAAGCAGGAGATGCAGCAGCTGCGGCGGCAGCAAGTTATGCAGGCCCGAGAGAGCTCGAAGGCGA
>NW_013541670.1:6111-6465 GCF_000499545.2 Eimeria tenella
TGCTGCCGTCGCTGCTGCTGTTCTTGCTGCTGTTGCTGCTGCTACTGCTGCTGCTGCTGTTGCTGTTGCTGCTGCTGCTGCAGCTTTTACGCTCATTTCTCTTCTTGTTTTTCACAATCATTTTAATTTGTTTCATTTGCTTCTTCTAAATGATTTAATTTATTTTTTAAATTATATTTAATTTCATGTTTAATTATTTTAATTTTTAAACCTATTTCTCTGTTTGTTCTTTTTGCTGCTACTTTTGCTTCCTTTCTTTTGGCTTCGCAGCCAAAAACAAAAAGTACCAATTCATGCCGTTGCAGCAGCAGCAGCAGCAGCTGCTGCTGCTGCTGCTGCTGCTGCTGCTGCGGG
>NW_013541670.1:6635-7523 GCF_000499545.2 Eimeria tenella
CTGCCGCAGCTGTAGCAGCAGCAACTACTGCAAACAGCAGCAGCAGCAACTATCACCTCTCTGATTTTAGCGAAAAATCTAGGAGAAACGAGCTGCTGCTGTTGTTGGAGCAGCAGCAGCAGCAGCTGCTGCTGCTGCTGCTGCCTACATGCTCTGTCTCTTAACCTTTGCTGCACAGGCTAGTAAAGCGTCGACTGCGTGGGCGCAAGGCAGCAAAGGCTCCTTTTGCTGCTGCTGCTGCTGCTGCTGCAGTTGCTGCAGACACTGGGAGACTTGCTGCTGCTGCTGCTCGCAGGGAACATCACCTAAAGGAGCAGCACCTGCTGCAGCAAGAGCACGGGAAAGGGAAGAGACTCGAGAAGCTAGAAACCTGCTTTGCTGCTGCTGCTGCTGCTGCTGCTGCAGCAGCAAAAGCTCCCGCTGCTGCTGCTCCTCCTGCTGCCGCTGGTGCTCCTTTATATACTGCTGCTGCAGAAAGTCAAGCCCCTGCTGCTGCTGCTGCTGCTGCTCCTGCTGCTGCTGCTGCTGCTGCACTGCTGCTTCGGGCCTGCCACTGCCCACTACGGCTACAGGAAACCCTGAAACAAAAACCCTAAACCCTAAACCCTAAACCCTTAGCCCCAAACCCCGGATCAGGGGAGGAATTTTGCAGTTCCGCTTCTGAATCCCTAACAAGCCAAATACCTTCGAAAAAGTGGCCCTAAACCCTAAACCCTAAACCCTAAACCGTAAACCCCAAACCCTAAATCCTCGATTAAGAAACAAACGCACATAGCGGGTTTGCTGGGGGGAAAACTGAATAGCTGCTGTCATCTTCGACGCCATCATATGGCTGCTGCTGCTGCTGCTGCTGTTGCTGCTGCTGCTGCTGCTGCGGGTACCGGCGCT
>NW_013541670.1:7617-9830 GCF_000499545.2 Eimeria tenella
TGTGCGGCTAAATTGCTGCAGGAAATCCTCGCAGAGAATTATGGCGCTAGTGGAGTCGCTGCTGCTGGGGAGGGGAGCAGCAGCAAAACCATCTGCTGCTGCTGTTGCTGCTGCTGCTGCTGCTGCCTCACTGGGCGGGGCAGCAGCAGAAGAGGAAGCAGCCCCCATGTGGCGAAGCAAATAGACCGGAGCCTCCAATTGGGGGCTAGGGTTTCGCGGTTTAGGGTTTAGGGTTTCGGGCTCAGGGTTTAGGGTTTAGGGTTTAGGGCTCTGCGCGGGAAACAACCTACGGTGCTTATGGTGAAAACCACTGCTAAATAGCCAGGTCCTAGGGTTTAGGGTTTAGGATTTAGGGCCTAGGGTTTAGGGTTTAGGGTTTAGCGTTTAGGGTACCGGGGCGGGTAGGTCGAGTGCGCGGTGGTCAGCGTGCAGGGTTTAGGGTTTAGGGTTTAGGGTTTAGTGCTGGGCGCTAAGGGTTTAAGAAAATATATTTTTTAAATTTTAGTGTATTGCAGACAGCGCCCTAAACCCTAAACCCTAAACCCTAAACCCTCATGGGGGCCCCTCGCCAGCCAAGCAGCAGCCCCAGACAGGGACCCCCTTTACCCTGAACCCTAAACCCCAAACCCTAAGCCCTAAACCCTAATTTATTTGTTTTATGCCGGCCTTTAACTGATTAGCTCGATGTGCAAGGTTCCGAAACCCTAAACCCTAAACCCTAAACCCTGGCTGCAAGATTGGTCTCGCGGCTGTTTAGGGTTTAGGGTTTAGGGTTTAGGGTTTACGGAGAGAGCGCTGCGTGTCTTTCTCGCAGCAAGACAACGCAATGTCAAGCGCCTAAACCCTAAACCCTAAACCCTAAACCCTAAACCCTAATGGCGGTTGCGGATTTGCCTCTCGAGGAGGAGCGGGAAGGGCCGTCTCAAACATTCGTCTGTCGCTACAGTAAGTTGAAATAAATAAATAAATAAATAAATAAATTATAAATAAATAAATAAATAAAATTAAGTAAATAAACAATGAATAAATAATAAATAAAATAATAAATAATAAATAAATAAATAAATGAAATTGAATTTGTCGATCCAGTTGCCTGCGTCCCGTTTGCTCTTTTTCCCTCCTTACTGCGCCCTAGGGTTTAGGGTTCAGGGTTAAGGGTTTAGGGTTTAGGGTTTAGGGTTTGCGTGCAGAGCTGCCTCTGCAGGGGGGTTGTTTAGTCCCTTTTTCTTCGAGGGTTTTTAATTCTTCTTCTTTATCTCTTCATCTCTTTGCTGCTCTTTCTGAGGAAACCCTAAACCCTCAAAATGAGGTTAGTGTTTATTTATTTATTTATTCATTTATTTACTTATTAATTTATTTATTTATTTATTTATTTATTCATTTATTTTGTCATTCATTTATTTATTTTTGTTCTGTATTTTTGTCTGCTTTTTTGGTTTTTTGTCTCTCATTTCCACTGCTAGCAAACCCTAAACCCTAAACCCTGATTTGTGGTTTAGGTCCAGTTCATTTGCTACGAGGAAGAGACCATGGAAGCTGCTGCAGTTTTAACTGCTGCTGCACCTGCTGCTGCTGCTGCTGCTGCTGCTGTTTCGTTTGAAAAAGCTGGCGAGGGTTTAGCAGCAGTGCAGCTGCTGGTAGGCAGCAACGCCCCCAGTGAGCCTAAACCCTAAACCCTAAACCCTAAACCCCAAACCGTAAACCCTAAACCCTAAACCCTAATTGTGGCGGATGATGTGCTGCTTCTTAGAGCCTTCTTTCGCTCTCTGGGAAACCACTGCCCCTCTTAAAGACCCAGAAGAGTGCAGCAGCAGCAGCAGCAGCAGCAGCAGCAGCACAAAGAGCAGTTTTGCTGTTCGCGAAACTATAGAGCCCGCCGTGCCCTTCAACTGCATCCACAGGTGCCCAATACACGGCCTACTAGGGTTTAGGGTTTAGGGTTTAGGGTTTAAGGTTTAGAATTTAGGCCTCAGCAGCAGCTTTTCAGGAGTCAGCGGAGAGCGCTGCTGCTGCTGCTGCTGCTGCTCTTATCCAGTTTGTTGTTGCTTCTGCTCTGCTGCTGCTGCTGCTCGGTTTTTCGCTGCTGCTGCTGCTGCTGCTGTTGCTGCTGCCCTATTGTTGCTTCTGTCGCTGCTGCCGCTGCCTTATTGTTGCTGCTGCCTCTGCTGCTTATGCTGCTGCTGCTGCTGCTGCTGCTTGTGCTGCTGCTGCTT
>NW_013541671.1:0-215 GCF_000499545.2 Eimeria tenella
AACCGGCAGCAGCCCCCCCAGCAGCAGCAGCAGCAGCAGCAGCAGATTGTGGGGCTGGTTGCGAGATTGATGCTGTGATCGTGCAGCTTTGTGGGGTGCTGACGTGCGCGCGGAAAGCAGCAGCAGGAAGGGACTGTCTCCTTGCTGCGCTGCAGCAGCCGCAGCAGCAGCTGTACAGACACCTGGCTGCTGCTTGGCTCGTCAGCAGCAGCAGC
>NW_013541671.1:315-476 GCF_000499545.2 Eimeria tenella
GTTTTTAGAATATAAAGGAGAACTTTGTTCTGAAAGAGAAGCCAGAGAAAGAGACATTCGCTACGACAGGTCTCGCTGTTCCAAGGGGTAGGCCCACGAGGATTTAGGGTTTAGGGTTTAGGGTTTAGGGTTTGGGGGCTCAGGAGGGTTTAGGGTCTAGG
>NW_013541671.1:580-769 GCF_000499545.2 Eimeria tenella
CCCCCCCGAAGAGCAGCAGCAGCAGCAGCAGCAGCAGCAGGACCCTGCAGCAGCAGCGGTTTACGGAGACGGCAGCAAGTTGCTGTTTATATCTGAGCCCTGCGTCGTTGCCAGAGACATCCGGCTGTCTCCCCGCAGCAGCAGCAGCAGCAGCAGCGGCCACAGCTGCTGCTGCGGGACCAGGCCACA
>NW_013541671.1:827-1085 GCF_000499545.2 Eimeria tenella
GCCGGCTCTCGTTTGTTTACGAGTGTTTGCTGCCTCCCTTCCTGCCCCCTTCTCACCGCTCAGGAGTCTATGCTTATTTCTTAACTGTTCATTTGCTGCGGCCTGCTGCTGCTGCTGCTGCTGCTGCTCTCCCTGCGCATGCAGTTGGCTGCTGCCCCGTCTGGCTGGGCGGCTGCGCGCTGCCGGAGATCCCGCTGCTGCCCACGCTGGGCCCCCCCATTGTCCCTGCTGCTGCTGCTGCTCCAGCAGCAGCAGCAG
>NW_013541671.1:1157-1339 GCF_000499545.2 Eimeria tenella
AGCCGCCAGATGCGCAGACGAAGGGGACCAGCAGCAGCGCATCCCAGCAGCAGCAGCTGCAGCAGCAGCAGCAGCAGCAGCAAGACAGCGACGCAGGCGGCTCCGAGAGATCTAGCTGGCTGCAGCTGCCGGCCGCGCTGCTGCCGTTTGCTGGCAGCAGGCAGCGCGCAGGAGAGCCAGCA
>NW_013541671.1:1431-1563 GCF_000499545.2 Eimeria tenella
GGAAGCAGCAGCAGCAGCAGCGGCAGGCAGCAAACAGGGAGACCCCGTCCTCAGTCCCCTGCGCTTTCGCTTCAGAAGCAAAGCTAGACAATTGCTGCTGCCGAGCAGCAGCAGCAGCGGCTGCGGCAGCTG
>NW_013541671.1:1663-1851 GCF_000499545.2 Eimeria tenella
CAGGGGCAGTCTAGGGTTTAGGGTTTAAGGTTTAGGGTTTAGGGTTTAGGGTTTAGGTGTGCTGTGTGTATAGGGGTGAGGAGCTGCTGGTGGACTACGGCGAAAGAGACCCAGAGGCCCTAAAGCAGAATCCGTGGCTCAACGAGTAGCTGTTGCTGCTGCACTTGCTGCTGCTGCTGCTGCTGCTG
>NW_013541671.1:1878-2769 GCF_000499545.2 Eimeria tenella
CAGCTGACCAGTGGACCTCTGCAGCAGCAGCAGCAGCAGCAGCAGCAGCAGCAGCAGCAGCAGCAGCAGGAGGAGACCTTGCCGCTAGAAGATGCACTGGAGCTGTGGAGACTCGGGGGCTACATTCAAAGGTACGGGGAGACACTTGTCTCTTCGATGCTTGCTGCTGCAGCACCCCCAGCAGCAGCAGCAGCAGCAAAGACAAGAGCGCCAGCAGCAGCAGCTGCAGCAAAAGCAGCAGCAGAGGTGACGGCAAGAGCAGCAGCAGCAGAAGCAACGGAGCAGCTGTCGCCACAGCAGGCTACAAGCCCACAATCAGCGGCACCAGGAACACCAGAAGCAGCTGCAGCAGCAGCAGAAACACCAGCAGCAGCAGCACAAACACCAGCAGCAGCAGCAGCACAAACACCACCAGCAGTAGCAGCACAAACACCAGCAGCAGCAGCAGCAGCAGAAAGGACAGCCGAGGAAGGGACAAAGAACCCCGAGACACCGTCATATAAGAGAGGAGACAGCGAGCACTGGAGCAGCAGCAGCAGCAGCAGCAGCAGCAGCACGACAGCAGGAGCAGCAGGGGAGCCCGCAGCGTCAAGCGAGTCTCCCCACAGCAGTTCCGGCCGGAGTAGAAGCAGGAGCAGCAGCAGCAGAAGCAGCAGCAGAAGCAGCAGCAGGAGCAGCAGCAGGAGCAGCAGCAGCAGAGGCAGCAGAAGCAAGTCGGGTTCCTTTTCAGCGCAGCTGGAAGTGCTGCGGTGCATGGCGGAGGGCGAGCTGCAGCAGGAAGACAGCAGCAGCAGCAGCAGCAGCAGCAGGAGGGCGGACAGCTTCCGCGTGAGCCTGGAAGGGCTGCTGCTGTGCAACTTGTGGCTGCTGAGCAGCAGCAGCAGCAGCAGC
>NW_013541671.1:2799-2978 GCF_000499545.2 Eimeria tenella
CAGCAGCAGCAGGCACCCTGCTGTTGCTGCAGGAGACTGTCTCCGTCTTTGCTTCGACTTTTCAAAAGCCCTTTGCCCCACTTACCAAGTCACTGTGGCTTTGGTGGCGCTGGAGCAGCAGCTGGACCCCCTGCAGCAGCAGCAGCAGCCGCAGCAGCAGCAGCAGCAGCAGCAGCAGG
>NW_013541671.1:3078-3306 GCF_000499545.2 Eimeria tenella
GCGCATTGTGTGGAGCCAGAGCGAGTTCGTGCTGCACAGAGAGACTGTCTCCTTGGTGGCCTTCGCTCCTGCTGCTGTTCCTCCTTCCTTCAAGACAGATTTGCTGCAGGTGTCTTACTCCCTAGTTGTGAGGTTTACCTGCCCGCTGCAGCAGCAGCAGCAGCAGCAGCAGCAGCAGCAGCAGCAGGAGCAGCTGCTGCAGCAGGCGCTGCAGCAGAAGCTGCAGCC
>NW_013541672.1:0-343 GCF_000499545.2 Eimeria tenella
CAGCGCAGCAGCAGCAGCAGCAGCAGCAGCGGGGTCTGACCGCCGGGGCAGAACTCGGTGACGAGCACCATGTGTCTTTGGGTCTGGAAGGCGCAGCAGAGCTGCAGCACGAAGGGGGACTGGCAGCAGCTCAAAACTTCTCTTTCAACGAGGGCCCTCCGTAGCCGCTGCGGCTCATTTTCTATTTTTGCTTTTTCCAAAACTTTTGCTGCCAGCAAAACTCCGCTTTTGCGGCTCCGCACTCGGTAAACCCTGCTGAACCCTCCCCGCCCGATTTCCCTCTCCACTGAGAAGCAGCAAAGGCAGCACCGCAGCATCCGGGGGCCCCCGGGGCCCCCCGGGG
>NW_013541672.1:443-635 GCF_000499545.2 Eimeria tenella
TGCGCCTTCTACTGTAGAATCGACTGCTCGAAAATGCGAAAGCAGCAAAGGCAGCAGCAAACCAGAATTAATTAACCCCCTAGTGTTGTGGGTGCAGACAAAACCCTAAACCCCTAAACCCTAAACCCTAGACGCCCTAGGAACCCTGAAACCACCTGAAACCCTAAACCCTCGGCCTGGCGGCCCCTCACA
>NW_013541672.1:735-1029 GCF_000499545.2 Eimeria tenella
TCCGCTGCCTTTGCCGGCCAGCGGGACTCTAGGGGGGAGGAAGTTGGGAAGGGAGAAGCTGTCAGCAGCCGCACGTGCGGCAGCTGGCTGCAGCTGCTGCTGCTGCTGCTGCTGCTGCTGCGCGTGCTGCTCGTGGTGCTGCTGCTGCTGCGCGTCAGCAGCGGCAGATGCCCAGCGCTGATGGGAAAGGCAGCCAACGAGGCATCTCCGCTCTGCACTTCTAGGGGATAACCTGCTGCAGCAGCTGCCGCTGCAGCAGCAGCAGCAGCAGCAGCAGCTGCTGCTGCTGCTGCG
>NW_013541672.1:1129-1416 GCF_000499545.2 Eimeria tenella
GGCACTGGCGACCAAAAGCCACAGCACGCAACACTCCCTAAACCCTAAACCCTAAACCCTAAACCCTAAACCCTAACGTACTGGACGATGGGCAAAGGGTTTCTCTCCCGCGCTTCCCGCAGCAGCGGCAGCAGGGGGCTCGCCAGGCGAAGTCTTTTGGCTGCCTGAGTGGAAAATAAAGGAAGTTTTGAATTAACAAGTGAAGCGAAGCTTTGAAACAAGGACAGGAGCCACCGAACAAACCCTAAACCCTAAACCCTAAACCCTAAACCCTAGAAGCCGCAGCG
>NW_013541672.1:1450-1629 GCF_000499545.2 Eimeria tenella
ATGTGCATCCGAGAGAATCAGCTGCTGCTGCTGCGAATCATGAACTCCACGATCGCCCGCAGCCGTAGCAGCGCCATCAGCAGCAGCAGCAGCAGCAGCAGCAGCAGCAGCGGGCACAGCAGCCGCTCCCAAACTAGTTTCGATCCCTTCTCGGACTTGTGTTGAAGGCCCACTGCTGT
>NW_013541672.1:1729-1865 GCF_000499545.2 Eimeria tenella
TACTATTTCAAGTTCAAAATGCAAAATAAAAAGACCGAGAGCTCAACAGATTTGGTTCTAAATAGATCTGCCTAGATGCAGCGCGAGTCGCTGCTGTCGAGTGTATCTACCAACGGTGGGGGAGCAGCAGCTGCTG
>NW_013541673.1:0-276 GCF_000499545.2 Eimeria tenella
CCGGTGCTTCATGCTGCAGCGCCGGCCTGGAGGGAGCAGCAGCTCCACCTCGGCAGCAGCAGCAGGAGCAGCGGCGCGGGCATCAGAAGCGGCCTCAGCAGCAGCAGGAAGCCCGCAAAGTGCAGCAGCAGCGGCGGGGGCAGCAGCAGCAGCAGGCGCTGCAGCAGCAGCAGAGCAGCAGGCCGTGGATGGCCTTCCTGACTTTTTGCCTCTGAGGCCTGAGGGCGCTGCTGCTGCTGCTGCGCGCGCTGCGGCTTCCCGCGTCTTGCTGCACCA
>NW_013541673.1:376-542 GCF_000499545.2 Eimeria tenella
AAACAGTGAAAGGCAGCAGCAGCAAAGAGCAGCTGACCAGAGGGTCGTCTTCCTGCGGGCACAAACAGACAAAGGCAAACCAAAAGCAGGACAGACTTAGCCGTAGATGTTCGTGCGGTTGCTGCTGCTGCTGCCGTTGCTGTTGCTGCTGCTATTGCTGCTGGGG
>NW_013541673.1:554-992 GCF_000499545.2 Eimeria tenella
CTGCTGCCAGCAGGAGATAAGAACGCCCCCGTAGATCATGTGCTGCTGGTCATTCATGGAATTGGCTGCGGCTCGCAGCACGAAGTGCAGCAGCAGGAGCAGCTAAGGCACTCCATCAGGTAATTTGCTGCGCTGCTTCGGGGCTGCAGCAAAGCCTGCTGCTGCCTCGCTGCGCCTTTAAATCCGGAGCTGCTGCTCCGGAAGGCCCCGCTGCTGCTGCTGCTGCTGCTGCGCGTGGGCCGATGCTGCTGCTGTTGGGTTTGAGCTGCTGCTCTGTTCGCGCTGCTGCTGCTGCTGCTCTTGCTGTTCTCGCGCTGTTGCTGCTGCTGCTGCTCTTGCAGTAGCAAAGGCAAAATGGCCGCACACTGCAACGCTTCTGCTGCCACCGCTAGCGCTGTTGCCGTCGCTGCTGCTGCTGCTGCTGCTGCGGCAGGGGGG
>NW_013541673.1:1032-1367 GCF_000499545.2 Eimeria tenella
AGCAGCAGCACATGAGGGACCGCGAGAAAGGGCAGCGAGGCGCCCTCCTAGCCGCTTCATCTGCTGCTGCTGCTGCTGCTGCTTGTCTGCTGCTGCGCAGGTGCGTCAACGCCCTCTGGTTTTGGCGAAAGCCCATCAGCGTCTACGTCTTGGCCATAAATTGGAAAAGATGCATCGTCGAGGCGCAAGACCAGTGGGTGTCCTGGTGTTTTGCTGCTGCTGCTGCTGCTGCTGGTGCTGCTGTTGCTGCTGCTGCTGCTGGTGCCGCTGGTGCTGCTGCTGCTGACGCGGTTGCAGGCGAAGGCAGCAGCAGCAGCTGCTGCTGCTGCTGCCTG
>NW_013541673.1:1467-1611 GCF_000499545.2 Eimeria tenella
TAACGCGGCGGAAGAGATAACGGAAACAAAAAAGACTTTGTCAAATTTCTGACAGCGCAGAAGGACAAGAAAGATCGCCCGAGGCAGCAAGGCGGGTCGGTCCGTTGCTGCAGTTCAGGTGTGCACACACGGAGGCGCCACGAG
>NW_013541673.1:1711-1847 GCF_000499545.2 Eimeria tenella
AGGCAGCAGTGTTGTTTGCTGCTTGCGTTTAGATAAAAATTATATTCAGTTGCCGATGTACCTGCTTTAAGAAGTGCTCTAGGAGGATATTTGACCAGTGGCTTCAGCAGCAGCAGCAGCAGCGCTGCGGCAGCGG
>NW_013541673.1:1884-2460 GCF_000499545.2 Eimeria tenella
TTTTTTTCCTTTTAGTGTTCTGTCTCTTTTTTGTTCTCTTCGTGATGCTGCTCTTGCTGCTGCTGCTTTGCGTCTTCGTGTATCTGCTGCTGCTTCTGTTCCTCGCTTGCTGCTCCCCTTGTCCTTGCCTCTGCTTGCTGTATTTGCTGCTGCCTTTGCTGCTGCTGCTGCTGCTGTGGCGGGATCTTCCCCCGCTGCTACACCCATATACATCTTCTCTTTTGCGCCGTTGCTGCTGCTGCTGCCGCTGCTTTTGCTGCTGCTGCTGCTGCCGTTGCTGCTGCTGCTGCTGCTGCTCAGTTTGTTTCAAAGCATAGGAATATCGAGCCTCTACGAAATGCGGCGTTTGCTGTCGTTGACTGCTGGCGATCTTCTCTTTTTTATGACTCCGAGATTTGGAGACTTCATTATGCAGCAAGTCGCGGCGCAGCTGAATGCTGCTTACCACAAACTCAAACAGGCGCGCTGCTGCTGCTGCTGCTGCTGCTGCTGCTGCTGGGGTTGCTGGGGCGGCTGCTGCTGGGGCTGCTGCTTCGGCTGCTGCTGCTGCTGCTTCAGTTGCTGTTGCTGCAACCG
>NW_013541673.1:2560-2698 GCF_000499545.2 Eimeria tenella
TTGTTTTGGCTGTTTCTCCTGCCATTTATTTTATTTATTTTTCTTCTAATTACGTTTTCAATTTCAATTAAATTTCTTCTTTTTGCTGCTGCCGCTGCGTATGGCTTTGCTGGCAGCAGCAGCAGCAAAAAATTCTTG
>NW_013541673.1:2798-3209 GCF_000499545.2 Eimeria tenella
GGCACTACCGCTGCTGCTGCTGCTGCTGCTGCTGCTGCTGCTCCTGGTGCGGGCGCTGTTGGTGATGGCGGTGCTGCTGCTGGTGCTGTGCTGCGTGGCACCGCTGGCTGTGTCCCTTTCTCTCCGCTGCTGATGTTTCTGCTGCTTTCCAGCCCGCGATGTCCCTCTGCTGCTGCTGCTGCTGCTTTTTTGACTGTGTTCTTTTCTTTGAAATCCCTTTTACCTTATTTGCTGCTGCTGCTGCGCAGCACCCCTCAGGCCGCTTCTCTAAAAGCCGCTTCAGCCTCTTGGGCTATTCGCTGGGCAGCGTTATGGCCTACGAGCTCCTCAGCGGCAAGTCCTTCAGACCCGTAAGCTGCTGCTGCTGCTGCTGCTGCTGCTGCTGCTTCTGCTGCTGCCGCCGCTGCTGTC
>NW_013541674.1:0-280 GCF_000499545.2 Eimeria tenella
GCCCACAGCAGCCAGTCAGCCCCTCTAAACCCTAAACCCCAAACCCTTAACCCTAAACCCTAAACCCTCTGGAGGTTAGGCGCTGTTTAAGAGGTAATGGAGCACTCCACGAAGCAACAGAGCCCACAAAGTTGCCCCTAGGGTCTAGGGTTTGGCGTCTAGGGTTTAGGGTTTACGTCCTCTAGGGTTTTGGGTTTACCCCAGCTAGGGTTTAGGGTTTTCGCCGTCTAGGGTTTAGGGTTTACGCCTCCTCACTGGCGCAACGCCAGCAGCAACCTAA
>NW_013541674.1:326-796 GCF_000499545.2 Eimeria tenella
ACTTATTTATTTTTTTATATTTATTTATGATTCTTTTTATTTGCATTTCATTTCTCTCATATTTTACTTTCTTTTCATTTCTTTTTATTCCTTTTTGTTTATTCTTTTATTATTTAATTGTTTTATTCCCTTTCGTTTTTCAGTTTGTTTCTTTTATTATTTGTTTCTTTATCCTTTTATTTCTTCTATTTCTTTGATTCCATTTATTTATTCCTTTTCTATATTTCATTCATTTTAATTTTAACTTTTGTTCATTTTATCTTTTCTTCTTTATCTATTTATGGTTTCTTTTTTGGCACTTATGTCTGATCCGTTCCAACTGCACTTTATCTTTGCTGCTGCTGCTGCTGCTGTTGCTGCTGCTGCATCTGCTTCCTGTTTGACTGCGACGACCTCATCCTTTGCTGCTGCTGCTTCTGCTCGCCGTGCTGCCGCCACCGCATAGCACCCCTCAGCAGCAGCAGCAGCAG
>NW_013541674.1:1033-1380 GCF_000499545.2 Eimeria tenella
TGGCGCTGATCTACATCGACCGTTTGCTGCAGCAGCACAGCAGCAGCATTTGCCTGTCGCCCCTGAACGTGCACCGGCTGCTGCTTGCTGCTGTTGCTGTTGCTGCCAAGTTCTACGACGACGTGTACTACAGCAACAAGCACTACGCGCGGGTGGGGGGTGTACGTACACCCGAACTCAACCTGCTCGAGGCGCAGTTTCTTTCTCTCATTTCTTTTCATCTTTCCGTTTCTCCGCAGGAGTACAACAGGTACCGGACGAACGTGATGGCAGCAGCGCTGAGTGCTTCGCTGCAGCAGCACGCGCTGCCGCGCCGCCTGCAGCAGCAGCAGCAGCAGGAGGAACAG
>NW_013541675.1:0-10749 GCF_000499545.2 Eimeria tenella
GTTTGGACCCCTACGAGTTGCTGATATCCAAGCTGCTCCATTTGAGCGAATTGAAGCGCTCGGGGCCCCCCGAGTTTGCGGCCCTCGAGGCCCTTTTGGTCCACGTCAGCGCTGTCTCCTTTCCCCTTTTTGTCTCCTTTTTGTCTCCTTTTTGTCTCCTTTTTGCCTCCTTTTTTGCCTCCATTTTGTCTCCTTTTTGTGTCCTTTTCGTTTCCTTTCTTGTCTCCTTTTGGGCCCCCCTTTGTCTCTCGTTGTCTCCTCTTTTGTCTCCTTTTGGGGCCCTTTTTGTCTCCTTCTTGGTCTCCTTTTGGGGCTCTTTTTGTCTCCTTTTTTGACCCTTTTTGTCTCTTTTTCTCCCCTTTTTTTGTCTCTGTTCTTGGCCCTTTTTGTCCCCTTTCGTGGCCCTTTTTGTCTCCTTTTGTCTCCTCTTTTGGCTCCTTCCTTGGCTCTTTTTGTCTCCTTTTTGGGCCCTTTTCGGCTCTTTTTTTCTCCTTTTTTATGTCTCTTTTTGGCCCCTTTTGTCTCTTTTTTGGGCCCTTTTAATCTCTTTCCATTTCCTTCTGTCTCCTTTTTTGCCTGTTTTTGTCCTTTTTATTTGCTTTTTTGTCTCCTTTTCTGTCTCCTTTTTTGTCTCCTCTTTGTCTCCTCTTTGTCCACTTGTTTGTCTCTTTTTTGCGTCCTTTTGTCTCCTTTGTCTTCTTTTTATTTCCTGTTTTGTGTCCTTTGGGCCCTTCTTGTCTCCCTTTTTGTCTCCGTTTGTCCCTTTTGTCCCCTCTTTTGTCTCCTTTGTCTCTTTTTCCTTTATTAATTTCCCTCTCTTGTTTCTTTTTTTGTCTCCTTTTGTCTCCTTTTGTCTCCTTTTAATTCCCTTTTGTCTCTTCTCGTTTAATTGGCTGTTTCTTGTCCCTGTGTCTTTCATTCCTGTCTCTTTTCGTCTCTTTCCTGTCTCTCAACTGTCCCCTTTTGCTGTTTCATTTTAATTGTCTCCTTTCCTGTCTCTCTTTTTATTAACTCTCCAGCTGTCTCCTTTTAACCGTCTCCGTTTAACTCTCTCTTCTTAAATGTCTCCTTCCAGTTGTCTCCTTTTAACTGTCTCCTTTTAAGCTGCCTCTTTTCCAATTGTCTCCTCTCGAATTATTTCCTTCAAAGTTATATCCTTTAAACTGTCTCCTTTAAACTGTCTCCGTTTAAACTGTCTCTTCAAACTATCTCCTTCAAAACAGTCTCCTCAAAACTGTCTCCTTTTACACCATCTCCTCAATACTGTCTCCTCAAAACTTGTCTCTTTTGAAACTATCTCTTCAAATTATCTCCTTTAAAAGTGTCTCCTTTAAAACAGTCTCCTTTAAAACAGTCTCCTTTAAAACAGTCTCCTTTAAAACAGTCTCCTTTAAAACGGTCTTCTTTAAACTATCGTTTTAAAACTGTCCCTTTAAAACTGTCTCCTTTAAAGCTGTCTCCTTTAAAACTGTCTCCTTAGAGCCATTTCCTTTAAGACTGTCTCCTTAGAACTCTTTCCTTCAAAAGTGTCTCCTTTAAAACTGTCCCCTTAGAACTATTCCCTTTAAAACTGTCTCCTGTAAAAGTGTCTCCTTAGAATTATTTGCTTTAAAAGTGTCTCCTTTACAAGTGTCTCCTTAGAACTATTTCCTTCAAAGCCGTCTCCGTTAAAAGTGTCTCTTTAGAATTTTTTGCCCGAAAAGTGTCTCCTAAAAAGTGCCTCCTTTAAAAGTGTCTCCTTAAAACTATTTCCTTGAAAAGTGTCCCCTTCAAAGCTACCTGCTTAGAATTCTTTGCTTTAAACCTGTCTCCTTGAAAGTGTCTCCTTGAAAGTGTCTCCTTCAAAGCTGTCTCCTTAAAAGTGTCTCCTTGGAACTATCTCCTTCCAAAGTGTCTCCTTTAAAAGTGTCTCCTTAAAAGTGTCTCCTTTAAAACTGTCTCCTAAGAACTGTCCACCTTAGAGCTGTCTCCTTTTAAAGTGTCTCCTTAAGGCTATTTGCTTGAAAAGTGTCTCCTAAAAACTGTCTCCTTAGAACTATTTGCTTCAAGAGTGTCTCCTTTAAAAGTGTATCCTTAAGACTATTTGCTTCAAAACTGTCTTCTAAAACCTGTCTCCTTTAAAACTGTCTCCTTAAAACTATTTGTTTGAAAGGTGTCTCCTAAGAACTGTCTCCTTTAAAACTGTCTCCTTAGAACTATTTGTTTGAAAAGTGTCTCCTAAGAACTGTCTCCTTTAAAACTGTCTCCTTAAGACTATTTTCTTTAAAAGTGTCTCCTAAGACCTGTCTCCGTTAAAAGTGTCTCCTTAGAACTATTTGTTTGAAAAGTGTCTCCTTAGAACTATTTGTGTGAAAAGTGTCTCCTTAGAAGTATTTGTTTGAAAAGTGTCTCCTGAAAAGTGTCTCCGTTAAAAGTGTCTCCTTAGACTATTTGTTTGAAAAGTGTCTCCTGAAAACTGTCTCCTTCAAAAGTGTCTCCTTAGAAGTATTTGATTAAAAACTGTCTCCTTTAAAAGTGTCTCCTCAGACTACTTGTTTAAAAACTCTCTCCTTTAAAAGTGTCTCCTCAGACTACTTGTTTAAAAACTGTCCCCTCAGACGATTTGTTCGAAAAGTGTCTCCAAAAAGTGTCTCCAAAAAGTGTCTCCAAAAAAGTGTCTCCAAAAAGTGTCTCCAAAAAAGTGTCTCCAAAAAGTGTCTCCAAAAAGTGTCTCCAAAAAAGTGTCTCCAAAAAGTGTCTCCAAAAAAGTGTCTCCAAAAAAGTGTCTCCAAAAAGTGTCTCCAAAAAAGTGTCTCCAAAAAAGTGTCTCCAAAAAGTGTCTCCAAAAAAGTGTCTCCAAAAAAGTGTCTCCAAAAAGTGTCTCCAAAAAAGTGTCTCCAAAAAAGTGTCTCCAAAAAAGTGTCTCCAAAAAGTGTCTCCAAAAAAGTGTCTCCAAAAAAGTGTCTCCAAAAAGTGTCTCCAAAAAAGTGTCTCCAAAAAAGTGTCTCCAAAAAGTGTCTCCAAAAAAGTGTCTCCAAAAAAGTGTCTCCAAAAAAGTGTCTCCAAAAAAGTGTCTCCAAAAAAGTGTCTCCAAAAAAGTGTCTCCAAAAAGTGTCTCCAAAAAAGTGTCTCCAAAAAAGTGTCTCCAAAAAAGTGTCTCCTTTGCGTGTCAGGCGTGCGAGAACCTGCTGGGGGAGTTGTCTCCGTTGGCCGCGGCTGCGGAGGGTTTGCTGCTGCTGCTGCAGGAGGCGCGCAGCAGCAGCAGCAGCAGCAGCAGCAGCTTGCTGCGCCGCTTCTCCGAACTCAAAAGGAGACTCGCCAGCTGCAAAGACAAAACCCAGGGTCTCCAAAGGGCCTTGAAAGAACTAAATCAAGAAGGAGACATTTCAAGACTCGAACTTAGTCGTTTTTGGGAAAACGAAAGTCTCTGGGACTGTCCCCAAAAGTCCGAATACGCACAAGACGCGGAGATCCTCCTCGAGTGCTACGAACAGGAAGTCGAGGCCATCTACCAAGTGAGGGTTTAGGGTTTAGGGTTTAGGGTTTAGGGTTTAGGGTTTAGGGTTTAGGGTTTAGGGTTTGGATTTAGGGGTTTAGCTTCTAGGTTTTAGGGTCTGATATCTCGCATTCTTAGCCTTTTAACACCCCTGCGTCTTTCTGCCAAAGCTGAACCGCCCTACCAAACGCTAAGCCCTAAACCCTAAACCCTAAACCCTAAACCCTAAACCCTAAACCCTGATTTTGAAGCGCCTGGTGGCAGCGTCCCCGGGCTGTGGCTCTGTGCCTGCCGCACTGTTGCTTCCCGCTGGCGGCAACCCCTCGGCGCAAGCCCGCAGCGCGGGGCGCCGCTAAACCCTAAACCCTGATTTAGGGTTTGCGCAGGTGATAGCGCGGACCGAGGAGGCGCTGGAAGACGCGCTGCAGCTGATGGAGCTGCAGCTGGCTTCGACGCGAAATGCCTTTTTAAAAAGTGAAATTGCGCTCGACATTTTGTCAGCTTTTTTCGGATTTGTTGCTGCTGCTGCTGGTCTCTTTGGAATGAACATAAAGAGCGGTTTGGAGAACGAGGAAAGGGTGTTTTGGGCTGCTGCTGCTGCTGCTGCTGCTGCTGCAGTGGCGCTGCTGCTGGCCGTGTACTGGTGGTTCCAGAGACAGAAGCTCTGAGGAGACACTAAAGGAGACACTAAAGGAGACACTAAAGGAGACAACGGGGGAATTGAAAAGAAATTAAAACGGAGACAAAAGGAGACACTAAAGGAGACACTTGGGGAGACAAAAGGGGAGATGAAGGGATTAAAAGGGAGACAAAGGAGAAAGTAAAAGGAGACAAAAAGAGACAAAAAATGTTACGAGAGTTAAGTGGAGTTAAGTCGATTTGAAGGGCAAAAAGGAGACAATAAAGAGACAAAAAGGAGGCAAAAGAAGGAGACAAAAAGGAGGCAAATGGGATGGAAGAAATTTGAAGGAGACAGAAGATTAAAGGAAACTACAGGGAACTGGAGGATCTAAAAGGAGACAAAAAGAAAACAAAAAGGAGACAAAGGAGGAGACACAAATGGAGACAAAAGAAACAAAGAAGGAGACACAAAAGAAACAGCAAAGGAGACAAAAAGAAGGACAGAAAAGGGGAAAAGGAAACAAAAAAGGAAAAAGAAAGAAACAAAAAGGGAGACAACAAAGGCACAAAAAAGAGACAAGGAGACAAAAGAGAGTCAAAAAAGAAACAAAAAAGAGACAAAAACGGAGGATAAAAAGGGACTGAAGAGACAGGAAGAAGTGAGGGAGACAGAGGCGAATTGGAAGAGACAACGGAGACACCAAGAGGGACAAAAGGAAGCAAAAAGGAGACAAAAGAGGAGACAAAGAAGGAGACAAAGACGGAGACAAAAAGAGGTAAACGGAGACAAAAAAGAGACAAAAAGAGACAAAAAAGAAAACAAACAGAGACAAAAAAAGATTAAAAGAGACAAACAAGTAAAAGAAATAAATTAAGAGACAAGGGGAAATAAAGAGACAAAAGAAGAGACTGAAGAGGACAAAATGACTTCAAAGGAGACACAAGGAGACACAAGGAGACAAAAATAAATAAGCAGAAATAAAAATAAATAGGGGGAAATAAAAGAAATAAACATGGATGATAGTGAATAAAAAGAAATAAAGACGAATAAAAAGAAGTAAAAAGAAATGAAAAAAGAAATAAAAGGAAATAAAAGGAGACAAGGAGGTGGTGTCTCCTCTCAGCAGCAAAAGTTGGATTTCTGCTGCTGCTGTGTTTCTCCTTTTTGCTGCTGCACTTTTCAGTTTGTCTCCTCTGTGTCTCTCCGTTTCTTTTACTTTTTTTAATTTCTTTTTATTTCTTTTTATATCTTTTTATTTCTTTTTTGTTCCTTTTTCATTTCTTTTTGTCTCCTCTTGTCTCCTTTGTTTCGTTTATCTCTCTTGTTTTATTTATCTTTTTAAAGCGTCTAGTGTCTCTTTTTATTTGCCCTTTGTTTGCTGTGTGCACTCTCTCTGTTAGGGTTTAGGGTTTAGGGTCTATGTTTGTTGTTATGAGGGCAGCAGCAGACCCTTTGCTGCTGCTGCTGCCACTGCAGATCATGCTGCTGCTGCATCGGCTGCTGCTGCTGCTCCCGGTTTGCTGCAGCTAGTGTAGCTGCAGCAGGAGGTCTAGTCCCGCTTCTGCTGCAGCGCCAGAAGCAGCAGCAGCAGCAGCAGCAGCGGCGGCGGCGCCGGCAGCAGCAGCAGCGGCAGCAGGAGCAGCAGCAGCAGGAGCAGCAGACGTTGCTGCGGCTTCTCGCAATCTTTTTAGGAGAACGCAGAGCAAATGCTAAGCTGTTCCGATTTAGAGTTAAGATCTTAGGGTTTAGGGTTTAGGGTTTAGGGTTTAGGGGGTTGCGCGCAGGCGAATATGCCAGGCTCAAGATTGGAGGCTGTATCACCACGCTAGGGTTTAGGGTTTAGGGTTTAGGGTTTGGGCCTAGAGCGTAGGGTTTGGGTTTAGTGTGTAGGGTTTCAGTTTAGTGTTTAGGGTTTACAGTTACAGAGTTTGGTGGGTGCAGTTTAGGGTTTACGGGTGAGGGTTCAGGGTTTAGGGTTTGCCACTGCTGCTGCTGCTGCTGCTGCTGCTGCCGCGTGTGTCTGCAGCAAAAGTGGGGCCCCTGTGTTGCTTTTTGTTGTTTAAATTTGTCTAATTAAATTAATTTATTTTTTTAAATTAAAAAAGAATTGAATTAAATAAACGAAAAGAAGAAGAAGGCAGCAGCAGCAATCGACGGCAGCGGCTGGCGAGCGCTCAGCTCGGCCAAACCGTAAACCCTAAACCCTAAACCCTCAAATTTGGGGCTTTTTCTTTCGCCCTTCAGCGTTTCAAACCACATTTTAACATTTTGTCCATTTTAGGGTTTAGGGTTTAGGGTTTTGAAGCCACTGGAGGCCCATGATCGTCTGCAGTAACCCCAGAGTGACCATTGGCTCGCCTGCTGCTGCTGCTGCTGCTGCTGCTGCTGCTGCTGCTGGCCTCTCCAGAGTCCCTGCCTGGAGTTTGACTTTTTTCTGAAATATAACATCAGCCGCAGCCACACCTGCTGCTGCTTGAACAGCTGCAGCAGCTGCTGCTGCTGCTGCTGCTGCTGCTGCAGCTTTTGCTGCAGCCCGCTTCGGGTCTTTTCCTGGAAGCTGAAGGACGCTGCACCATGGGTGTATTGAGTTAAAACAGCAGCACCTCCAGCAGCAGCAGCAGCAGCAGCAGCAGCAGATATTCTTGCTGCTGTTTGGGAGCCTGGGCGTTCGAGGAGACACACCATGCGCGGTCTTCGGAGAGCAGCAGCAGCAGCAGCAGCAGCTGCTGCTGCAGCTGCTGCTGCTGCTGCCGGGGTCTTCCTTATAGTGAGTCAGGAAGCCCTAGCATCCCCAGCCTCAGCAGCAGCAGCACGAGCAGCAGCAAGTGCAGCAGCAAGTGCAGCAGCAGCAGCAGCAGCAGCAATATAATTGCAGTGACTGCGCCCATGTGCCTCAGACGGAGACTGTCTCCGGCTCCAATGTCTCCTTCGGCACCTCCCCTAGGACATCCCCAGGGGCCCCCTCTGGGGGCCCCTCTGGGGGCCCCCCGGGGGGCCCCCCGGGGGCCCCCCGGGCGTCTCTGAATTTTGAAAACCCCCATGACCCTCTTTACGGAGGGTCAAGGAGACTGGTGGGGGGCCCCCGTCGAAGTGTCTCCTTTGAAGAGCTGGCAGCAGCAGCAGAGAGCAGCAGCAGAACTTTTGTGTCTCCTGTTTATGAAGTTAAAGTGAAAAGCGAAGAGAGACAGTCTCTTATAGAAAAGCTGCAGAGGCAGGGGGCCCGGGGGGCCCCCCAAAAGGAGACACCAAAGGAGACACTGGGGGAGACAGGAGAGGAGACAGAAAACGAAAAAGAAAATAAAAACGAGAATAAAAATAAAAACCAAAAGGAGACAAAACGCAACTTCAAAAAGGGGACCAAATGGATTCCGCAGACTTTCCGGGAAGTGTCTCTCGCTGAACAAGGTGAGGAGACACAAAAGCCTTTTGTCTCTTTTTCTTTTTGTCTCCTTTTAATGTCCTTTTTGTTCCTTTTTGTCTCCTTTTTACTGTCTTCTTTTGTCTCTTTTTTTCCCCTTTTCATGTCTCTTTTTGTCTCCTTTTTCGTGCCTCTTTTTCTCCCTTTTTATTTCCTTTTCCATGCTTCTTTCTGTCTTTTTAATCTCCTTTTGAATATCTCTTTTTGTCTCCTTTACCTCCTTTTTCATGTCTCTTTTTGTCCTCGTTGTCCCTCTTTTTATGTCCTCTTTTGTCTCCTTTTTGTCTCCTGTTTGTCTCCTTTTTTGTCTCCTTTTTGTCTCCTTTTTGTCTCCTTTTTGTTTCCTTTTTGTTTCCTTTTCTTTCTCTTTTTGCTTCCCTTTTGCCTCCTTTTTGTCTCCTTTTTGTCTCCTTTTTGTCTCCTTTTTGTCTCTTTTTCGTCTTCTGCCGGGGTTTAAAAGGGTTTAAAAGGGTTTAGAAGGGTTTAAAAGTGTTTGAGAGGTTTCGAAGGGGTTTAAAAGGGTTTTAGAATGCCCAAATGGTTTCAAACTGTTTTAAAGGGTTTTTAAGGGTTTAAGAAGGGTTTAAGTGGTTTTAAAAGTATTTAAAAGTGTTTAGAAGGGTTAAAGGGGTTTAAAAGGGTTTAAGGGGGTTTAGAAGGGTTTAGAAGGTTTTGAATGTGTTTAAAAGGGTTTAAAAGGGTTTAAAATGTTTTGAAAGGGTTTAAAAGGGTTTAAAACGTTTTAAAAGGGTTTGAATGATTGTAAAAGGGTTTGAAAGGGTTTAAACGGTTTTAAAAGGGGTTGGAAAGGGTTTAGAAGGGTTTAGAAGAGGGGCTGCGGGAGAGAAGTGTCTCCGCGCAGGTGTCTCCTTTTGGGGCATCGACTCGAACACGAGCAGCGGGGCGCAGGTGTACGTGGACCTGCAGTGTACGTACACCGGAGAGGCGGCAGGAGTCCCCTTCGTCGTGGGGCGCTTTCGAAAGGAGACACTTCAGTTTTACTGTTTTTTGGAAAGTGAAATAGACCTTTTGACGCGGAGTCCCGAGTGCATCGACGGCTGCATGCAGCCGCTGCCCTGCCAGGGGGCCCTCAGTCCCCAAACTGTCTCCAAATTAAAAGGAGACACTTTTCGAAAAGAGAGACACCTCGCCCTCGACCCCGACCTCATCCTCTCCGAGTTTTGCCGTCGGTCTCCTCAGGCTTTTGCTGTCTCCTCCAGTGTCTCCGTTGTTTTTATTTGTTTATTTGTTTGTTTATTTGTTTATTTCTTTGTTTGTCTCCGCTGTCTCCTTTGATTCTCTCTATTTATTTGTTTATTTATTTGTTTGTTTGCTTCTGCTGTCTCCTTTTATTGTCTCTATTTATTTGTTTATTTATTTGTTCGTTTGTTTGTTTCTGCTGTCTCCTTTTACTTGTCTCTATTTGTTTTTGTTTTTTGTTTGTTTGTTTGCTTCTGCTGTCTCCTTTTTAATGTCTCTTTATTTATTTGTTTCTGCTGTCTCCTTTTATTGTCTCTATTTATTTGTTTATTTATTTGTTTGTTTGTTCCTGCTCTCTCCTTTTAATTGTCTCTATTTATTTTTGTTTTTTATTTGTTTGTTTCTGCTGTCTCCTTTTACGTGTCTCTTTATTTATTTGTTTCTGTTGCCTCCCTTTTAATTGTCCCTTTATTTACTATTTATTTGTTTGTTCCTACTGTCTCCTTTTTAATTTTCTCTATGCATTTATTCTTTATTTATTTATTTGTTTCTGCTGTCTCCCCTTTAATTGTCCCTCTATTCATTTATTTTTCTAATTTATTCCCAGTACCTTCTTTTGAATTGTTTCTCTATTTATTTATTTATTTCTGCTGTCTCCCTTTTAATTGTCTCTTTATTTGTTTCATCTATCTCTACTATCTCCTTTTTAGTTGTCTCTTTATTTAGTAATTTCTGCTGTCTCCTTTTTAATTGTCTCTGTATTTATTTTTTAATATATTTGTGCTGTCTCCTTTTTAAGTGTCTTTTTTTCTGTTTCTGCTGTCTCCTTTTTAATTGTCTTTATCTTTTTTATTTCTGTTGTCTCCTTTGTATTGTTTCCTTTTTTAATTGTCCCTTTTATTTATTTGTTTGTTTGTATTGCCTCCTTTCTTTATTGTCCCCTTCATTGATTTATTTATTTATTTATTTGTATTGTTTCCTTTTTTAATTGTCTCTTTTATTTACTTATTTCAAGTGTCTCCTTTTCTTAACTGCCTCTCTTATTTATTTCAACTGTCTCCTTTCTTAATTGTCTCTTTATTTATTTCTGTTGTCTCCTTTTTATATCGTCTCCTTGATTTTTTAAATTCATTTCTACCGTTTCCTTTTCTTCAAGTGTCTCCTTGCGTGATTGTCTCTTTATTTTTTCGATTTATTTCTACTGTCTCCTTTTCTTAATTGTCTCTTTTATTTTTATTGTCGCCTTTACTTCGAGTGTCTCTTTTGTTTCAAAGTCCTTTGTGTTTTAACTGTCTCCTTTTCTCCTGATTGTCTATTGTCTCTTCAGCTGTCTCCTTTTTATTCTTTATTTTCTTTTCAATTTAATTTAATTTGATTTAATTTCTTCTAATGTCTTTTTCCTTTAGATAATAAAAGGAGACACTTTAACTCGGAAGGAGACACTTCTAAAAAGGAGACACTTAGAGCAGCGCAGCAGCCACTGCCCCTCCAATTAAATCTCTCTTTCCTCCGTGTCTGCTGCTGCTCCCTTCCCGCTCCCTTGCTGCTGCTGCTGCTCCCTTGCTGCTGCTGTTGCTGCTGCTGCTGCTGCTGCTGCTGCTGCTGCAGACACGTCTCGAGTGCAGAAGACGCTGGACGCTTTGTGCGGGCCCTCTGCGGTGGCGCGGAGGGACTCTTCGGACTTGTGGCGATGTGTGTCTCCTGTCTCCTTTTCGGAGACACTTTTGTCCCCCGAAGAGGGTACTTCGGGGTCTTCCGAGGGGCCCCCGGAGGGGGCCCCCGCCGCCTCGGGGGGCCCCCAAAAGGAGACACTTGCCGCCGCCGAGGGGGCCCAAAAGGAGACACCTGTCTCCTTCAGTTGGCTGCTGCAGGACAAGACCTGCGTCGACGACTGTGGGGCCCCTGTCTCCTGCTACGGACAGCCCACGACGCCGGGGGGGACTATTCTTGCGGAAGGAGACAACGTCGTCACTCAGCTTTCCAAACAGTTCTGCCGTCAGTCCCCTGCTGCTGCTGCTGCTGCTGCTGCTGCTG
>NW_013541675.1:10849-11790 GCF_000499545.2 Eimeria tenella
AAATCCGCAGAGAAAACGCAGCCAGCAGCACCAGCAGCAGCAGCACCAGCAGCAGCACCTGCGGAGGCAAGAAGACGGCAACAACCGCAGAAAAAACGCACCAGCAGCAGCACCAGCAGCCGCTGCTGCTGCTGCTGGTGCGTTTTTTCTGCGTTTTTTGCCGCCTTCTTCCCTCCGCACGTGCTGCTGCTGGTGCCGCTGCTGCTGGTGCTGCTGGTGCGTTTTCTCTGCGGATTTTGCTGCTTTTTCCGCGCTTTTTTCGCGGCCTCGGCCGCCGCTGCCGCCGCTGCTGCTGCCGCTGCTGCCGCTGCTGCTGCTGCAGCAAGAGCGCGCGGCCGGGTGTCTGCTGCTGCAGCGGGGGCGTGCGAAGAGCGGCTGGTGGGGGGCGTCTACGAGGGCTGCCAGAGCCGCACGCGGGGCGGGCTGCGCTGCCAGGTGTGGGGCCGGCAGCAGCCGCACCGCCACGAGCTGCTGCAGCAGCAGTTTCACAACTTCTGCAGAAACCCCAACAAAGAAAACTACATTTGGTGTTTCACGGAGGACCCCGACGTCCGTTCGGACGTCTGCGACCCCCTGGGTGCGGCTGCAGGCCGTGCCATTTTCGGCGTTTTTCGGCGTCGTTTTGTCTCCTTTTCAGTCCCTCTCGCCTTTGTCTCCTTTTCAGTCCCTCTCGCCTTTTTGTCTCCTTTTTGGTGCCGCCTTTGGCCGCTTTGCGCCCCCTTAGGCCGCCCTTTTGGGCTCTCTTTGGCTCGCGTTTGGCGCCTTTTGCTGTCTCCTTTTGTCTCTCTTTGGCTCGCGTTTGGCGCCTTTTGCTGTCTCCTTTTGTCTCTCTTTGGCTCGCGTTTGGCGCCTTTTGCTGTCTCCTTTTGTGTCTCTTTGGCTCGCGTTTGGCGCCTTTTGCTGTCTCCTTTTGTCTCTCTTTGGCTCGCGTTTGGCGCCTT
>NW_013541675.1:11890-19021 GCF_000499545.2 Eimeria tenella
CTAGTTCCAGCTAGTTGTGGCTAGCTGCGGCTAGCTGTGGCTAGCTGTGGCTAGCTGTGGCTAGCTGTGGCTAGCTGTGGCTAGCCGCGGCTAGCTGTGGCTAGCTGCAGCTAGCTGCTGCTGCTGATTTTGGCCTTCAAGCTTGAATATGATGTATACAGTCCCGAGATGCTATGCGCAACGAGCCAGTAGCTAGCCACAGCTAGCCACAGCTAGCCACAGCTAGCCACAGCTAGCCACAGCTAGCCACAGCTAGCCACAGCTAGCCACAGCTAGCCACAGCTAGCCATAGCTGGCTGCAGCTAGCTGCAACTGGGCGGAACTAGCCATAGAAAACCACAATGGCTAGTTGAATTTAGACGCGGCTAGATAGCCACAGCTAGCCATGGCTAGTCATAGCTAGCCATGACTAGCCACGGCTAGATACAGCTAGCTATGCTTAGGCCCAGCTAGCCAGGGCTTGCTATAGCTAGCTGTACTTAGGCCCAGCTAGCCACAGCTAGCTACAGCTAGCTTTACTTAGGCCCAACTAGCCACAGCTAGCTATTAGCTAGCCGCGGCTAGATGCCACAGTTGTTTGGAACTGCAGGTAGCTCCTGTTTTGCCGAAGCTAGCGGGGCAGCCCCAAACCCTAAACCCTAAACCCTAAACCCTGCGGTTTTGGTGGAATGAGAAGCAGCAGTTCATACCTGATGCTGAAGCTTTGGAAGCAGCAGCAGAAGATGAAAGATGGATTCCATTAACTGGGGTGTTGTTTTTAGGGTTTTGTACTTGCACGCCCAAGACCAGCTCCTAGGGTTTAGGGTTTAGGGTTTAGAGTTTAGGGTCTAGCGCCAACACGACCCATACTGACACCTCTTGTCTGGCTTCAAATTTCCCAGTAGAATCAAAGGGTCTGCGGCTTATGGCTTAACGTTTACGATTTAGGGTTTAGGGTTTAGGGTTTAGGGTTTAGGGTTTAGGGTTTAGGGTTCAAAGTTGGTGTTGGAATCGATGCAAAGAAAGGGCTTCTGCAAAAAGCGATAAAAGAACAAATTAATTTACATTATATTAGATTTAAAATGCCCTTTTATATCTATCTCGTATTTATTCAAATGGTGCTGCCATCGCTAATGAAATAAAGAGCGACTAGGGTTTAGGGTTTGCAGCCTAGGGTTTAGGGTTTAGGGCTTAGGACGGGGGGGGGCCCCTCTATGGCTTGCCAGAGGGGCCTAGAGAGCTATTGCTGCGTGTATTTAATTGGAGTTTATTTTTTTAATTATTTTAATTCAAAATAATCAAAAAACAGTTCCAAAAACATAAAAATAGACCATTTCCACCTACCCCCTGGGGCCTTCATGGGGGCCCCCCTTTCTGGAGCTAAACCATTTCGTGGCCTTTTCACTTGCCGATTTGCACTTCTCTTTTTGCATTTCATTTTTATTTCCTCAGCTTTAAAACCCCCAAAAGCAGAACACCATTTGGGGGCCCCCTTAATCAGGGGCCCCCTGGGGGCCCCCAGGGGGGCCCCCCAGGGGGCTCCCAGCACGGGGGCCCCCTGGGGGCCCCCCGTACCCTCTCCAGGGTTCATTATGCGCGCTTCTGGGGGCCACCTGCTGGCGAGGGGCCCCCTAGGGCCCCCCGGGGGGCCCCGCCCCTTGTTTGCGAAGGGCCCCCCTCCCTCTAAACGACGCAGAGAGCGGCAGAGCAGCAGCAGCAGCAGCAGCAGCAGCAGCACGAAGAACAGAGAATGTCTGAGTCTGGCGGGCCGGGTGGTGTCTTGTTTGCCTGGGGGCTGGTTTAAAGTGCAGCTGGAAGCAGCAGCAGCAGAGCGAGCAGCAGCAGCAGCAGCAGCAGGTCTGTGCCCCGCGTTTGGGGGCCCCCTGGGGGCCCCCGAGGGTTTGAAAAACAAAACCCTGATTTGTTGTCTCAGCGGAAAGCTGCGGATAGGCCGGGTGTACGTACACCTCCACGACTTTGTTGTTGTTGAAACAAATCCCATTTCTCCAGAACAGGGAAGAATTGTTTTCCGAATTAAAGAAAGTGCTGCAGAACCTGCTGCTGCTGCTGCTGCTGCTGCTGCTGCTGCAGACGCTGATGATGGCGGTGATGCTGATGCTGATGATGACGATGACGAATGAGCCGCAGCAGCAGCAGCAACAGCAGCAACAGCAGCAGCAGCAGCAGCAGAAGCAAGCAGGAACGAATAAATTGTGCACAAAGGTGGAGGAGCAGCAGCAGCACCGCCTAATTATTCTGCAGCAGCAGCAGCAGCAGCAGCAGACACTACTGCCTAGCTGCTGAGCCCTAAACCCTAAACCCTCGAACTTTCATCTGGGACGCCAACTTTGTGGAATTTGGTCTTAAACCTTTTTTTCGAGCGCTAGACCGTAAACCCTAAATTAGGGTTTGCAGCTTCAAACCCTACATCTGAGCTGGTCAGCTAGACGCTTTAGAACTAACGCAGCGCTAAACCCTGAACCCTACACGAGACAACATAAACCCTAAACCCTAGAGGGGACGTTAAAAAGCCCCAAACCCTTTTAAAAATGCTTTATTTGAATTTCAGCTTGAAATGTTTCAAAAATTGCAATTCCGTTTTTTTAACTTCACGAAAAGTCGCAAAGAGGGTTTGAGACGCAAAGCCAAAGCCAAACCCTAGCAGCCCCACGCTAACGAGGGTTTGAGAATTGAAGCTAAACCCTAAAAGAGGGTTTGAAAGGCAGGAAAAAGTTTAGAAAAAATCAACTTGGTCAGGGGGCAGCAAACGGCTCCCTTATCATCCAGTCAAACAGTTCGAGCAAAACATTTTCCTTTTTGAGGGTTTGAGGGCTCTAAACCCTAAATCGAGGGTTTGAGGGCCCTAAACCCTGAATCGAAGGTTTGAGGGCACTGAAACCTAAATCGAGGAGCTTAGGGTTTAAAGAAGGGGCATTGAACACTTTCAAAACCCTAATGTCGGTTTATGTTGCCCGTGGCCTTGGGACTTAAACTTTACGCATTAAAATCCTCGGCTGCATTACAAACCCTAAATCAGGGTTTCTAGACTATGCCAGACAGGCTCACTCGGCTGCAGCACAAACCCTGAATCAGGGTTTTGCAACGATTGTACAAGCGCACTCAGCTGCAGCACAAACCCTAAATCAGGGTTTTTAGACTATGCCATAGAATTCCCCTTCGATGTTACACAAACCCTGAATCAGGGTTTGAAATCTATCATACAAACCCAGTCAGCTGCAGCGCAAACCCTAAATCAGGGTTTCTAGAACATATCAAAAAGGCCCTCAACAGCGAAGTCTGGCAGAGGAGCAGCAGCAAACCCTAGGCAGTGCTGCACTTATTTGAAATCCTCTCAAACCTGAACCCTAAACCCTAAACCCTAAACCCTAGTCCCTAAACCCTAGGCCCTAAACTCCTTTGCTGCTGAGTGCTCAAGCCCGAGCACTTTGAGGCGGAACCCACTAACTGCTGCGGATTCAAATTAGAGTTTAGGGTTTAGGGTTTAGGGTTTAGCGAACAACCCAAGCCCGGGCAACCGCCGTCCTGAACAAACTCCAATTTCTGCTTGAAATAAGATTTAATTAATTAAATTAACTAGACTAAAACCCTAAACCCCAAACCCTAAACCCTAAATGGTAGTTACGTGAATAGTAGTAATAAATAAAATCAGCTCTACTGCTGAAGTGCAAAGAAAGAATGAATTCGTGGGCCCTGAGCTGCTAAGACCCTAAACCCTAAACCCTAAACCCTGAAATTCCAAAGCGCAGATAAGAGGTTTAGAGGTCCACTTATGAAAGCACGCATTAGATCTAGGGTTTGGGGTTTTGGCAGCTTGGAAAACAGCGTCTGATATCTTTATGACCTCGATGCTAAACCCTAAACCCTAAACCCTAAACCCTTTTGTAAGCGCCTCAAAGACACTACCTAAATTGCCCTGAAAGGATAGTAAAAAACCCTAAACCCTCACCACCCCCCAAACCCTAAACCCTCGTTATGAACGTCACCCCGCTTTTGCGCTTTATGCGCTGTGAACAACAAACCCTCAAACGTAAGCATATCTCGAAACCCTAAACCCTAAACTCTAAACCCTAAACGATCAGATAGTGAAGACCGAAACAGGACCTAAACCCTAAACCCTAAACCCTTAAAAAGCGGCAGCAACAGATTTGAAATGAACTGGCCCTAAACTCTAAATCCTAAACCCTACACAGTAGCAAGTAAAGGCAAACCCTTGACGCTCGAGTGGCGAGACCAAACCCTAAACCCTAGGCCGAGGGTTTGCAAACCCTCAAATCCCTGCCTGCTAAGAACAAACCCTAAACCCTAAAAGCAGGTCAAGTGGTGCACGCTGCAAAAAAACAGCTGCGCTCATCCCTCCTTCGAGTCACCAGCAGCAGCAGCAGCAGCTGCTACTGCTGCAGCACAGAGCAGCAGCAACAGCAGCAGCAGTCCCTCAGCTACCTGGTGGTTTGCTGCTGCTAGATGGTGCGCTAGCAGCACTTGTTGTTGCAGACAAGGCAGCAGCAGCACCAGCAGCAGCTCCCGTTGCTGCTGCTCCCGCAGTTGCTGTTGTTTGTGGTTTCGCCGGTGCTGCTGTCGCTGCTGCGGGTGCTGCTAACGCTGCTGCTGCTGCTGCTGCTGCTGGAGGAGGAGCAGCGCTTGTTGGCGTGGGGGTTCGAGTTGCTGCAGCTGCCAGAGTCGCTGCTGCAGCGCCTGCAGCCGGAGACGCACCAGGGTTCAGCTGCTGCTGCTGCTGCTGCTGCTGGTCGAGCTGGCTGGGTTTCTTGCCCCCACTGTCGCCAGTGGGTCCCCTCTGCACTGCAGCAAAAGCTTCATCTGTTGCTGCTGCATGCAGAGCAGCAGCAGCAGCCGCAGCCTGGGCCACAGCTGCGGCGGAGTGTGCTGCTGCTGCTGCTGCTTTTGCTGTCTCCTTCGCAGTCGCTGCTGTCTCTGCAGCAACGCCTGCAGCAGGAGCAGCAGGCGTTGGGGTGTGCCGCTCAGCAGTAGCATCGTGCTGCTCTGCTGCTGCTGCTGCTGCTGCTGCTGCATGGGGCTGGACTGCCTGGGATTGCTTAGAGCGGCTGCTGCTTTCGTCTGCTACAGCTGCTGCTTGCGCGGCAGCAGCCGACGCGCGCGCGGCATCTGCAGCAGCAGCTGCTGCTGCAGTGGCCGCTGTTGCTGCTGCTGCTGCTGGAGGCAGCGTGCTGCTGGCGCCGGCTGCAGCAATGGCGCCTTGCGTTGCTGCTGCTGCTGCTGTTGTTGCAACGGCAGCAGCAACTGCTTGTGTGTTTCCTGTTGAGTCTTTATCTCGCGTTTCTGCTGCCGCCTTCACGGCAGCTGGAGCCGCAGCAGCAGCGACAGCAGCAGCTGCTGCTGTCGCCGGAGCAGCAGCAGCGGCCGCCGCTGCAGCAGCTGGAGCAGCAGCAGTCTTGGCTTGCTGCTGCTGCGCGCGCTGCTGCGCAAGTCTGTTGTGGGCGTTGGGGATGGTAAATGTGGAGGCCCCATCTGCTGCAGCAAGTGCATGCGGGTCTATTTGCTGCACTGAAGGGTCTGCAAACAGCAGCAGCAGCAGCAGCAGCAGCAGAATGGAGCAGCAGACCCGTCAGGCGCTCCCACAGCAGGAGCAGCAGGCCCCCCGCCGCAGCAGCAGCAGCACCCGCCCCAGCGCCGTGAGCAGCCCGGCAACCGGCAGCAGCAGCCGACCAGCAGCAGCAGCAGCAGCAGCAGCAGCAGCAGCAGCAGCTGACTCAGGTGGTCGAAAGGGTCCGTTTTGTTGGCCTCGTTGATGACTGCTGTGGGGTTTCGAATCCAAATGTGCTGCAGCGCCTCCTCCACTGTTATTCGCTGCTGCCAGCAAGGAGTTAGCATGCGGCAAATGAGGTCTTTGGCGCTGCTGCTGACGGGCCGCCACAGCGGGCCCTCGAAGCTGAGCGGGTACGTCTGCGGCAAACCCTAAACCCTAAACCCTAAACCCTAAGCCCAGCGAGCCCGCGGGCACACCCGCGCCAGAGGCGGGGACTCAGCCGTGCTGGGCACCGCGGAAACACAGGGCTTTGAAGGACTCCGGGGACCCAAACTCAAACCCTAAACCCTAAACCCTAAACCCTAAACCCTAGCCAGCCCGCGGGGGACACGCTCAGGCGGACGCGCGGATTCAGCGGGGCTCGAGACAGCGGAAACAGTGGGGTTTTCGCTGACACGCGGGGACCCAAACTCAAACCCTAAACCCTAAACCCTAAGCCCTAAACCCTAGACTGCGGCAATGGTCAGTCAAGAGAGCGAGAAGGCGGGAGTGGCACGGGAGAGGCACTCAGCTAACCTAAACCCTAGACCCTAAACCCTAAACCCTAAATGGGGACTATTTGATTCCGTGTAGAAGGGCCTACGAGAGAGCCTGGCTGCGGCCCTTGACTAGGACTCAGGGTTTAGGGTTTAGGGTTTAGGGTTTACCTGGTGGAAGTGGGGGGACCCCAAGTGTTTGTTGATGGGAAAAGGCAGCCGCCCCCGCAGCAGCAAATAAGTAATGACACCAATGGACCACAAGTCTGCCTGCTGGTTATAACCCTCGAGAGAAAGCACTTCGGGGGCCACGTAGCTGCAGCAGCCGCAAACCACCATTTAGGGTTTAGGGTTTACCGTTCGCCGTTCGCACGCCACGCGCGCTCCGCACCAGCAGCAGCAGCAAGATTGTCGTCAGCAGCAAGACCATCAGCACCAGCAGCAGCAGCAAGATCCTCAGCACCAACTCCAGCAGCAGGATCCCCCACCCCACCCCCATCCCCCGCAGCAGCAGCAGCAGCAGCAGCAGCAGCAGCAAGATCCCCCTCCCCACCCCCATCCCCCGCAGCCGCAGCCGCAGCAGCAGCAGCAGCAGCAGCAGCAGCAGCTGACGCGAGGGTGCCGCAGGGCTGGTGGAGGACTTCGTTGGGCCCGCAGAGCGTGGAGAGTCCGAAGTCCGCCAACTTGATAATTGCATTTTCAGTTTTGTCGGAAAGTAAAATGTTTTCGGGTTTCAAGTCTCTGTGGATTATCCCGCACTTGTGCAGGTAGTACACCGTCGACAGCAGCTGCGACACGATCCTGCAGCAGCACGCACGCTCCCGCTGCTGCTGCTGCTGCTGCTGCTGCTGCTGTCGGCGGTGTACTAGCTGC
>NW_013541675.1:19121-24182 GCF_000499545.2 Eimeria tenella
GCAGCAGCAGCAGCAGCAGCAGCAGCAGACCTGTTGACGTGGACTTCTGGGAGGTGGTGGTTGGCATGGATTAAGTCGAAAAGTTCTCCGCCGCGGACCAACTCCATGACGATGTAAAGTGTCTCCTTTGTGTCCACCATCTCCTGCAGCCACAAGGAGACACCAAGACGCCCCCCACAATCACAGCAGCAGCAGCAGCAGCAGCAAAGCAGCAGCAGCAGCAGCAGCAAAGCCTGAACACCAAAGCAGCAGCCCCGGCGCAGCACCCCAGCCGCATCAGCAGCAACCCCGCAGCCCATCAGCATCATCGTCATCACCCTCAGCAGCAGCAGCAGCAGCAGCAGCAGCAACAGCAGCAGCAGCAGATTGCCTTGAGGCGGATGACGTTGGGGTGGTTGAGGAGCCTGAGAATGACCATTTCGCTGCGGAGAAGTTCTCTTTCGTGGCGATTTATTTTTCCTTTTTCAATTACTTTTATTGCCACTTGTTCTTTCGTCTTTTTGTGCACTCCCCGGTACACCACGCTGAACTTCCCTGACCACACAAGCCCGCAGCTAGCTAGCTAGCTAGCTAGCTAGCTGCCGCGCTCCCCGGCCACCCAGCTAGCTAGCTAGCTGGCTGGCTAGCTAGCTAGCTGGAGAGCTAGCTAGCTAGCTAGCTGGCTAGCTGGCTGGCTGGCTGGTTGGGTGGCAGCTAGCTGGGTGGGGCCAGCACGGGGTAGTTCGCTAGCTAGCTAGCTAACTAACGAGCCAGACAGTTGGCTAGCTAGCTGGCTAGCTAGCCAGACAGCTAGCTAGCTGGCCAGCTAGCTAGCTAGCCAACTAGCTAGCTAGCTGTTCATGGCCCAGTGAAGAGGAGAAGGCGTGAGCAGAGGCACAAGGGGACAAAAACAGACACAAAAAGAAACAAAAAGGAGACAAAAAGAGACAAAAAAAGCGACAAAAAGGGATCGGAAAACGGAGAAAAAATGCCACAAACAAGCAGACAAAAAGGGACTGAAAAGCAGACAAAAAGGGGTTAAAAGGGAGACAAAAAAGGATTAAAGAGGAGACAAAAAAGGATCAAAAAGGAGACACAAACTGACCTTGGCCCAGCTGCTCGTGGATCTCATAAACATGCTCGAGGGACTGCTGCCGAGTTGAGGCCCGCAGCGCATCCACCCACTCTTGCTGCTCCTGAGCAGCGCAGCAGCAGCAGCCACAGCAGCAGCAGCAGCTACAGCAGCAGCAGCAGCAGAAGCCATATCAGCAGCGGCAGCAGCAGCTGCTGCTGCTGCAGGCGCAGCAGATCAACTGACACCGCCCCGCCGACGCCCCCACGGCAGCGGCGACACCCCCAACACCCCCCGCAGCAGCAGCAGCAGCAGCAGCAGCAGCAGCAGCAGCTGACCTTGGCCGACTGGGCGTACAAGATCCTGCGGGCCACAGTGTCTCCTCTGGGGTGGACAATGGCAATGCCGTAGGGCCGCAGCGCATTTGCTTCGGAGACAGTCTCCACGAAGCAGCCCTCCAAAAACATAAACCCCCGCGGCTTCGCGTCCCCCTGAAACGCCAAACCCTAAACCCTAAACCCTAAGCCCCCGACCACCGCAAAGCCCAGCAGCAGCAGCAGCAGCCGCAGCAGCAGCAACAACAAAAGCAGACACAGCAGCCGCAGGAACAGCAGCAGACACAGCAGCAGCCGCAGCAACCGCAGCAAACACAGCAGCAGCAGCAGCAGCAGCAGCAGCAGCAGCAGCAGCAGCAGACCTTTTTCTTGTAGTAGTAAAGCATGTTGTCGATGAGGACATAAAACCTGGCCTGCCACTGGTGCAAATGTTTTCCCTTTTTCAGCAAAATGCCATCCAGTGCTGCTTCGCCAGCAGCAAGAAGTTCCACGCTGCGGCTGAAGTCCCAGTTGCACTCCCAGCAGTGCGTATAGACCCCCCGCCTGCTGCTGCTGCTGCTGCTGCTGCTGCTGCTGCTGCTGCTGCTGGCTGCTGCGGGCGGCGCGCACGGCGGCGTCGGCGGCGGCGCCGTGCTGCCGCAGGCGCTCGGGCCGCTCGCAGCAGCGCAGGGGGACTCCGCTGCTGCTGCTGCTGCTGCTGCTGCTGCTGCGGTTTCTGCAGCGTCCGGCAGGGACCCCTCGGCAGCAGCAGACGCTGCTGCTGCTGCAGCGGCAGCCGCCGCTGCAGCGTCCGCAGGGGCCGCCCCCGCCGGCGGCAGGGATGCTGCTGTCGTCGCGGCTGCTGCTGCTGCTGCCGCTGCTGCTGCTGCTGCCTCCGCCTGGCTGCAGCAGTTGCTGCACTGAATCACCACCTTCCCCTGAAGCAAATTGAGCTGCAGCGACCTGCCGAGGCAGTACGGACACAGCAGCAGCGGCCGGTGGCAGTTGGGACACGAATGCAGGTCCTGCTCGCCTGCTGCTGCTGCTGCTGCTGCTGCTGCTGCGCTCGCTTCCTTTGCTGCATGCTCCCGAATTAGAGACCCCAAAGTCCCCGACAAAGAAGCAACAGAAGAAAGGGCCCCCAGCTCGGCCCCACAGTCGGAGACATATGCGGGGCTCTCCACCTCGCCGTCCCCTTGCTGCAGCAGCAGCTGCTGCTGCTGCTGCTTCAGCAGCAGCTGCTGCTGCTGCTGCTGGTGCTGCTGCCGAGGGTGCAGCGGCGTCGGCTGCCCCTTCAGCAGCAAATGCACGTCCAGATCCGGCCGCAGAGATCTGTCGAAGTCGCAGCCCTTAGCAGCAGGCGCGCGGGAATGTCTGCTGCTGCTGCTGCTGCTGCCGCTGCTGCTGCTGTCCGCAGCCGTCTCTGCTGCCGACGCAGGCGTCAGTGCTGCTGCTCCTGGCGGTGTCAGTGCAGCAGGCGTTGTGGCAGCTCCGGGCGCTCCTGCTGCTGCTGCTGCTGCTGCAGGGACAGCAGCAAGGCAGCTGCGCTCGCCCATCTTAGCCCCGGGTGCAGCAGCACGAGAAACAGAAGGGAGAGAAATAATCTGAGGCCCTCCAGGTGCTGCAGCTGCTGCTGCTGCTGCTGCTGCTGCTGCTGCTGAGGTAGTTGCTGCAGCAGCAGCTGGTGCCGCTCCTGAGGAGTTCGTTCCCTCGGCGGCCTTCTGCTGCTGCACTTGGGCAGGCGTGCCGGCTGCTGCTGCTGCTGCTGCTGCTGCTGCTTGAGGTGGCTCCGCCTGCTTGCCAGAGGCGGGTGCGACGGCGATCTGCTGGACTGCAGCAGCAGCAGTCGCCGCTGTTGCTGCTGCTGCTGCTTCTTGCTGCTGTTGCTGCTGCTGCTGTGACTGAGCTTCATCTACAAGACTTTTAGCTGGAGACAGTGCGGCTGCTGTTGCTGCCGCCACCCCCGCTGCGGCTGCTGCTGCTGCTGCGGCGGCAGCTGCGGCTTTCAGCGACCCAGCAGCAGCAGGTGTCGGGACTCCAGCAGCAGCAGCAGCTGGATCCGCCTGAGGAGTTGCAGTGCCCGCAGAACTCGGCAGCGCTGCTGCAGTGGGCGCAGCAGCAGCAGCAGCTGCTGCTGCTGCTAGGGGGGCCCCCAGCGCAGCAAATGAGGGCCTCTGACGAACGAAGCCCGTGTCTCTGTTTGCAGGAGACAAAATGCGCGACTGGAGAGACACTCCTCCGTGGTGCCCCGTGAAGAGACGCCGGACCTGCAGCAGCAGCAGCAGCAGCAGCAGCAGCAGCAGCAGCATAGGAGGCGGCGTGTGCATACGGGTGGGCGCCACCACAGCAGCACATAGCAGCTGCACCAACGGCGCTCGTAGCGGATTGTGCAGCAGCAGCAGCAGCAGCAACAGCAACAGTGCATGCTGCAGCAGCAAACAAAAGAGCCCTCGTTGCTGCCGCAACAAGGACAAGCAGCAGCTGCAGCGAGGGGAGAGCTGCATTGTGCAGAGGCAGCGGCAGCAAGAATCGCAGGAACGGATGCAGCAGCAGCAGCAGCAGCAGCAAACACAGCTGCAGCTGCAGCAGCAGCAGCAAATGCAGCAGCAGCACCTTCTGAAATTGGTCTTGTCTGATTTCTGCATTCCTCATCCCTTTTGCGTCTTTGAACTCTCCAGAGCCTGTCTTCAGTATGCCTTTGCTCCCCCTGCAGCAGCAGCAGCAGCAGCAGCAGCAGGAACGCCACTAAGAGGCGCAAGTGCGCATTCACGCATCGCCACTATAATCAATGCCAGCAGCAGCGGCAGCAGCAGCAGCAGCAGCAGCAACAGCAACAGCAGCAGCGCGGATTTCCCGGGTCTGCCGACGCCTTTGAGATCCGCAGTTATCCCCCAACTCATTTCTCTGCTTTTCTCATTTTCAGCTAAATCCCTTTAGGCCCTAGAACATAATAAACAACAAATCCTACTTCCCTATGCAGCAGCAGCAGCAGCAGCAGCAGCAGCACCTGTTGGCTGAAGACCTGTAGAGGGCGTTGCCCTGCAGCCCCCAGACCTCTTCGTGGAGACAGGCGGTGAACATGGAAAGAATTCCGGGATGGTGTTCTAACCAAGTCTTGAACTCCGGAAAGGACAAACGCCCGTGCTCCACGAACTGCAGCAGCAGCAGCAGCAGCAGCAGCAGCAGCAGCGGCAGAGGTGGCGGGTGGAGAAAACGGCACGCGAAAAGGCGAGGAACTGATGCAGCAGCAGTAAAAGCAGCTTTAGCAGCAGCAGAGGAGCAGCAGAGAGCGGGGGACGCAGAGGCAGCAATTGCTGCAGCAGCAAAGCAGCTAAAGCAGCTAGAGTAGCAGCAGCAGCAACAGCGGCAGGGCAGCAGGAGAGAGCTGTAGGCGCCGAAGCAAGGAACAGCAGCAGCAGCAGCAGCATCGGTCGTGGCGGCGCGCACAGGACGAGCCGCAGCAGTTGCTGCGCCAGCTCCAACTGCAGCAGCAGCAGCAGCAGCAGCAGCAGCAGCACCTCGCATTCTTCGATGATTTTGTCAGCAACACACTCGACGTCAACAGCAGGCTGCTGGTAGGGCCCCTGCTGCTGCTCCTTCTCCATATCAATCAGCAGCTGCGCAACAGGAGACGGGTTTTTCTTGGCTTTGCTGCTGCTGCTTGCTGCAGCAAGGAGACTCCCCTCCCCCACGCCG
>NW_013541676.1:0-182 GCF_000499545.2 Eimeria tenella
TCTCGGGTGTACGTACACCTCGACCCAACCCCGACATTCAAATCGCTCAGTGCTACAGGGCGCCTAGGGTTTAGGGTCTAGGGTTTAGGGTCTAGGGTTTAGGGTTTAGGGATCCGGCGAGCAACAGAATGCTGAAGGCCGAATTATAGACAAAAGAGAGTAAGACAAATAAACAACACGAT
>NW_013541676.1:282-868 GCF_000499545.2 Eimeria tenella
TCACTTCTTGTTTGTTTTCCGAGAGAAAAAGACAAAAAGTTGTTCAAAGATCGCAGCCCTCCCGCGCCCAGCAGCCGCTGCAGCTCCCCCGTCACTGAGTCGCATTCTTTCAGGAAATAAAGTGCGTCCTGAGCAGCAAATTCGAATTTAAAACTATTTGCTTTATTTTATTTCCCATTTTATTCATTTTTACTTCCAATTTCATTCAAGTTGATCCAATAAACGCCTACGGAAAGCACTCATCCGCACACTTCCCAAGACGCAGCCAGCCGCTGCGCAGCAGCAGCAGCAGCAGCAGCAGCAGCAGAGAAGCGCGAGCAGCAGGAGAGCCTCCGAGGACAAAATGGGTCAAACAACATAAAATAATCACAACAAATAAAAACCGCAAATTAATTAATTAATAATAAAGGAAGGAAAAAATACAAATAGTAACAATAAATAGATAAATGAATAAACAGAAGTTCAATAAAGAAGAAGTTCTCACTTTCCGCATGACGAGGGCTTCGCACAAATTGCGGCGACAGTTCTGGCACGCGTCAAAGCACGGAAGCCTGCTGCTGCTGCTGCTGCTGCTGTTGCTGCTGCT
>NW_013541676.1:968-1151 GCF_000499545.2 Eimeria tenella
TGGAAAAGGAAATAAGTGGAGTTTCAGTTGTGGTGAAGGGTTTGAAGAAAGTGAAGAAAGAAACAATTGAAAAAGAATTGAGGCCTTTGAGAAGTGAGGAGAGAATAGTCCCCTTTTTAATTGCCGCGAAGAAATAAGAGGGGGGCCTGCTGCTGCTGCTTCTGGTGCTGCTGCTGCTGCTGC
>NW_013541676.1:1226-1431 GCF_000499545.2 Eimeria tenella
ATCATTTATTTATTTGTCATTTATTTATTTATTTATTTATTTATCATTTATATGTTTATTTATTTATTATCATTTATTTACTTAATTATCTACCTACTACTATCATCTATTCATTTATTTTTTATTTTCAGATGGCACTTTTTTCTGCGGCCTTAGAGTCCATTCGCAGCCAACCACCGCAGCAGCAGCTTGTAAGAACAAAATG
>NW_013541676.1:1478-1682 GCF_000499545.2 Eimeria tenella
TCCAGCGAGCGCAGCAGCAGCAGCAAACTGCTGCGCCGCAGCGACAGCAAACCCCCCAGGCCTTCGCCCCTGAGGGGGGGAAAGCGCCCGGAGTGAAGGGCCTCGCCGACGCGGCAGGAGGGCGAGGAGGGGTGCCCGTACGCAGAAGAGGGAAGCGCCCCCATGCTGCTGCTGCTGCTGCTGCTGCTGCTGCTGCTGCTGGGG
>NW_013541676.1:1701-1859 GCF_000499545.2 Eimeria tenella
GCCGGGGGGCTGCTATTGGGCGGGGCTGCGTCCTCGGGGCGGTGGCGGCGCTGCTGCTGCTGCTGCTGATCTCGGGAAGAAGCTGCTGGGCGGGCTAGGGGCCGGGGACACGACAGGAGCAGCAGCAGCAGCAGCAGCTGCTGCTGCTGCTGCTGCAG
>NW_013541676.1:1933-2102 GCF_000499545.2 Eimeria tenella
TCACAACAGCAAACAGACTGCTGGGGGAGAAGAGGGCGAGGGGAAGATGGAGAGCATTCGCTTCAGCAAAGTGGACGCAGCAGTGGCTGCTTCTGTGAGCGCCTAAGCAAAATGCAGCAGCAGCAGCAGCTGCTGCTGCTGCTGCTGCTGCTGCTGCTGCTACTGTTGC
>NW_013541677.1:0-192 GCF_000499545.2 Eimeria tenella
TGCTGCTGCGCCGAGGTGTCTGTACACTGCAAAACTTTGTCGGTTTCTTCGTTCGGGCCTTCAAATTGAAAGCATTTCTTTAAATCGCTCTCTTTTGAGTCCCCGCTGCTATCCTCTGCAACAGAAGCTGTGCTGCAGCTCTTGGGCTTTTGCTGCTCTGCTGCAGCAGCTGCAGCAGCATCGCATCGCCCT
>NW_013541677.1:246-795 GCF_000499545.2 Eimeria tenella
CAAATGCTGCTGCTGCGGCCGCGGACGCGCGCGGCGCCAGCCCCCACAGACACCTCCAGCAGCAGCAGCAGCAGCAGCAGCAGCAGCAGCAGCAGGAGGGCGAGGGGGCGCTGACCTCCACCGTAAGCCCCTCCACTCGCCATTCGCTTTGCTTCGGAGGAGACAGCCTCGAAGATGTCCAGACTCCCTTCCACCCGCTGCTGACTCCCCCGGGAGCAGCAGCAGCAAGCCAGGGGCTGTACCCCAGCGACTTGCTGCTGCGCCAGCAGCAGCAGCAGCAGCAGCAGCAGCAAAGGCAGCAGCAGCAGCAGGCCAAGGAGGAGAGCTTTGGAACGGCGGCCGGGACGCAAATAGGGCAGCAGAAACTCCGCACGGACAGCAGCGCCTCAGAAAACCCAGCAGCAGCAGCAGCAGCAGCAGCAGCAGCAAGACCGAATGGCAAGACAAGCAAGGCGGCCCCCGACTCCTCGCGGCCGCTGCGCAGCTTCCCCTTCGAAAAACTGCAGCAGGGCCGCCAGCAGCAGCAGCGGCAGCAGCGGCAGCAGCGCC
>NW_013541677.1:882-1192 GCF_000499545.2 Eimeria tenella
AAGAAGAGGATGTAATGCCCCTGGCCGTGCAGCTGCTGGGGCCCCAAGCTGTAGACATGACTCTCTCGCAGCTGCAGCTGACCCTCGATCTTGCCTTGAGGCTTGCCAGCAGCTTGCCACCGCAGCAGCAGCAGCAGCAGCAGCAACAGCAACAGCAGCAGCAGCAGCAGCAGCAGGAAGAAGAGAACTTGCTACTGCAGCAGCAGCAGCAACAGCAAGATCTGCAGCAAATGCCGCAAATGTCAAACGAAGCGCTGCTGGCAGTCCTGCAGGCAATTGCCATCACAGGCGGCCGGGGGACCCAGCAACA
>NW_013541677.1:1245-2445 GCF_000499545.2 Eimeria tenella
TACCCCTCGCCTCAAGTATAACTAGGAAAACAGATTATAACGCAGCAGCAGACGCTGCAGCAGCAGCAGCAGCAAGTATCACCAGCCAGCTGCAGCAACTCAACCTCGAGCCTAGACCTACGCGCCTGCAGCAGCAGCAGCAGCAACTCCTGCTGCAGCAAAGACCGCAGCAGGAACTGTCGCTCTTTAAACAGTCAAATTCTCCCTATGCTACCGGCAGGCAGCTGCAGCACATGCAGCAGCAACAAGTGCAGCAGCAGCAACTGCAGCAACAGCAACTGCAGCAGCAGCAGCTGCAGCAGCAACAAGGCAGGTCCCGTCGCTATGGCTATTCATCTCAGGCTCAGGAGGCCCCCAGCAGCAGCCAGGCTTATGGCTTGCGCGTGGCAGAAAGCAATGCTGCGCAGCAGCTGCAGCAGCAGCTGCAGCAGCAGCTGCAGCAGCAACTGCAGCAGCAACTGCAGCAGCAACTGCAACAGCAACTGCAGCAGCAGCTGCAACAGCAACTGCAGCAGCAACTGCACCAACAGCTGCAGCAGCAGATTCAGGAGCAACTCGACCAAGCGCAGCAACAAGATTTATTTATGAGGCAGCAAGAAAACAGCAACAGCAGCAGCGGCAGCTTTCAAAGCTTCCAGGACATCGAAAGAAGCCTGCTGCTGCTGCAGCAGCACCAGCAGCAGCTACAGCAGCAAGAGCAGCAGCGCCACACCGCTCCAGCAGCAGCAGCAGCAACAGGTTTCCCACAGGCAGCAGATGTGCATTTGCTGCAGTGCGAAGAGAATCGCCCTTGTCCTCCTAAAGACAAGACAGACCAGCAGCAGCAGCAGCAGGTGCTGCTGCAGCAGCAGCAGGTGCTGGTGCAACAGCACCTGAAGTCCGCGCATATGGCCCTCAGCAGCAGCACGAATCCCCCCACAGCCCGCGGGGGGATGCAGCAGCGGTTTGGGTTTCGAAACGGCAGCAACAGCAGCAGCAAGAACGGGGCGGCAGCAGCAGCAGCAGAAGCAACAGGCGCTGCTGCAGCACCTCAGCCATATCAGCGCCCCTACACGGGCAGCGCCTGGAGCAGCAGCAGCAGCAGCAACGGCCGCACCCCTTGCTCGAGTTTGCTTTACCAGCAGCAGCAGAAGCTGTTGTGCTTCCAGCAGCAGCAGCAGCCGCAGCAGCAGCCGCAGCAGCAGCACGCGGCCCTCCCAC
>NW_013541678.1:0-198 GCF_000499545.2 Eimeria tenella
ACAATTAAAAGGAGACAATTAAATCAGTTAGAAGGAGACAATTAAATAAATTAAAAAGGGCAGTTGAATAATACAAAGGGGACAATTAAATAAGTAAAAGGGGACAATTAAGGGAGTAAAAGGGGACAATTAAATCAACTGAAGGAGACAATATGAGTAAAAATAAATGAAAAATGCCCGTGTTGTTGGCCAACTGAA
>NW_013541678.1:298-2454 GCF_000499545.2 Eimeria tenella
CTCTGGTGGCCTGGGCGAGGCAAACCATTTCTTGGCGAGGATCTGCAAGATTAAAATTAAATTAAAATTAAATTAAAATTAAATTAAAATTAAAATTAAATTAAATTTTGATTTAATTTAAAATTAAAATTAATAAATAATCAAAAGAAAGAAAAGATAAATAAACAAATTAAAAATGAAAAAAATGAAATAATGAAAAAAGTATTTTAAAATTAAAAAATGGAAAGCTTAAATTTTAAATAAAAATGGAAGACGGAAATTGCAACTGAGACTGTTGCTGGGCCATTTTGAAATTGTTTCTTTTATCGTCTTTTAAATCACTTTATTTACTTAATCTAATTTAATTTAACCTAACGTAATTAAGTTTTATTTAGTCTTATTTAATTAAATTAATTAATTAATTTATTTATAATTGTTTAATGGTGAAAGAGAAATAGAGAGACACAAAATGACCCCAGAGGGAGACAAAACCGCCCTTGCAAACCCCCTAAACCCTAAACCCTAAACCCTTAACCCTAAACCCTAAACCCTAGAAAAAGACTCACGAATCGCCTCGATGGGGTGGCGTTCCCAAGTTCCATGATGAAGGGTGTGCAGGTGACGGTAGAAAATGGCGCTGCCAACAAATCCTAAACCCTAAACCCTAAACCCTAAACCCCAGGCCAGCGCCACACTCGATGCACGATCTGCTCCTTTTGTAAGACATAAACCGCCCACTTGGTGCTAGATCGTGAATCCTAAACCCTAAACCCTAAACCCCAAACCCTAAACCCTGAACCTTAAACCCTAAACCCTAAACCCTAAACCCTAAACCCTAAACCCTAAACCCTGAACTATATGGTTCTTACCTGGTGAGGTTGATGAAGTGAAACTCGCAGCTTCTTGAAGCAGCTGACATCTTGGCGTGGATGTAGACTCCAGGGTGTAGGGTTTAGGGTTTAGGGTTTAGGGTCTAGGGTTTAGGGTTTAGGAATGAAGACAAGCAAACCCTCCGGCAAAGACACAGCTGAGGTGTACGTACGTACACTGGGAAGAGGCCTCGCTGCTGTGTGCCGCCCCTTTGACCGTAAACCCTAAACCCTAAACCCTAAACCCTAGATCATAAGCCTTAAACCCCAAACCCTAAAGCCTAAACCCTAGACCCAAACCCTCGCGCTTTCCGCGCCAGGCCCCGGGGTTCCTCGGGGCTGCGTCCGTCCCGAGGGCGAGTTGAGGGTTGAGGGTTGCTGCTTGAGGGTTTAGGGTTTAGGGTTTAGGGTTTAGGGTTTGGTGAGTTCGAGGGTTTTGCTTTCTGCCGCATCGGCTCCCCCTGAGACGCTGGCTCCAGCCGAGATGCAAAGATCGAAACAAAACAAGAAATAAATAAATAAATACATAAACAAATATAAAAAAATAACTAAATAAAATAACTAAATAAATAAATAAAAATAAACCCCTTTTAATTCCAACTCTCTACTTTTCCAATTAATCTGCATGCCCAGTAACACCCTTTGCTGCAGCAGCCCCGGGGGCCCCCTGGGGGCCCCTCTGGGGGCCCCCCTGGGGGCCCCCTCGGGGGCCCCCGGGGGGCCCCTGGGGGGCCTCCTTGGGGGCCACCCGAGATCAATGGGGCCTCACGGGGGCCCCCATTGCGTTTTCTGTCATTCATAGTTGTGTTTATGGGAATAAAATGTTGAAAAAGTGCGGTTTCCGTACAAAGGTTTAGGGTTTAGTGTTTAGGGTTTAGGGTTTGTGCTTCTTTGGGCCTCTGCACCCCAACTAGGGTTTAGGGTTTAGGGTTCACAAGATATCAACTGAACCCCTAGAGAATGCTGCGGGTGCACAAGACCCTCAGCAGTTTGACCAGCAGCGAGGGCCACGGCGTGGCAAACCCTAAACCCTAAACCCTAAGCCCTAAACCCTAAATGCAAAATCCTCAAGTCTCTCTTATTGCTGAGGCTCCGAGTCTACCCGGAATTGCGGGAGCCTCTAGGGTTCAGGGTTTAGGCCGGCCGTTATCGGCGCTGGAAAGAATCCGATTCCCTCTAGTTAGGGTTTAGGGTTTAGGGTTTAGGGTTTAGGGTTTAGGGCTTGAGGATGTCTTTGCTGCTTTTGTCGCGGCCCCGGCTGGGGGGCCCCGCGAGCCGCCGACTGCAGCAGAAGCGGCAGGAGCTGCT
>NW_013541678.1:2495-2819 GCF_000499545.2 Eimeria tenella
CGCAGCAGCAAACTCCAAACCCTAAGCGAACAACAGCAGCAGCAGCAGCAACAGCAGGCGGCCTCCGTGGCAGCCACCCCTTCCAGCAGCAGCAGCAGCAGCAGCAGCAGCAGCAGCGGGGGCCCCCCCGGAGGGTGGGCACAGGGTACTTTTTGAACCCCATGAGGGCCCCCGAAGCTGTTGAAGGCAGCAACAAAGCGCATGCAGCTTTTATAGAAATAAACAAAAAAGGAGTCAAGCAGCAGATTGCGCAGCAGCTCATTGCTCTCAGGAAGCAGCAGCAGCAGCAGCAGCAGCAGCAGCGGGGGCGGCAGGAGGGGGCGG
>NW_013541679.1:0-221 GCF_000499545.2 Eimeria tenella
AGGTTTGAGAGGATTTCAAATAAGTGCAGCACTGCCTAGGGTTTGCTGCTGCTCCTCTGCCAGACTTCGCTGTTGAGGGCCTTTTTGATATGTTCTAGAAACCCTGATTTAGGGTTTGCGCTGCAGCTGACTGGGTTTGTATGATAGATTTCAAACCCTGATTCAGGGTTTGTGTAACATCGAAGGGGAATTCTATGGCATAGTCTAAAAACCCTGATTTA
>NW_013541679.1:385-537 GCF_000499545.2 Eimeria tenella
CCACGGCCTGCTACAAGTAGACGCAGCTAGCCAAAGCTAGCCGCAACTAGCTGCAAGCAGCCAGGGCTAAACGCAGCTAGCCGTAGCAAGCCACAGCTAGCCATAACAAACCGCAGCTAGCCGCAGCTAGCAGCAGCTAGCTGCGGCTAGCT
>NW_013541679.1:584-1225 GCF_000499545.2 Eimeria tenella
CAGCAGCAGACGGCCTGGACCAGAGCTAGCTAGCCGCGGGGTTTAGCTGCTGCAGGAGAGCAGTGTTCCCTGCGCCACAAACGCTGCCACGCAGCAGCAGCAGCAGCAGCTGCTGCTGCTGCTGCTGCAACAGCAGTAGCAGCTGATTCTGCAGCAGCAGCAGCGGCAGGTGCAGCAGCTGGCTGAGGAAACTGAAGCAGCGGCAGCTCCGAAGTGATTGCTGCTGCTGCTGCTGCTGCTTCCGAACAAGAAGTGTTTCTTTGCGATTGCGTAAATAGCCAACCAAGTAATTAATTAAATGAATAAGAATTGACTAATTAATTAATTAATTAATTAAATGGATTCATTTAATCTTCCATCCACTGGTCAGCGTCCGCCCCCAGCACTCGAACGACCCTAAGAACAGCAGGAAGCAGCAGCAGCAGCAGACGCCGCACGCCGTCAGCAGCAGCAGCAGCAGCAGCAGCAGCGGAATTGGAAGCAGCAGCAAGAGTGGCGTAGGGGTGAGCAGCAAGAGGAGCAGCAGCCGGAGCAGAAGCCTTCCAGCGCGCAAACATCCCCAACAACAACAAGAAGGACAGCAAGACAATAATAATAACAGCAGCAGCAGCAGCAGCAGCAGCAGCAGCAGGAGCAGCAGG
>NW_013541679.1:1325-1575 GCF_000499545.2 Eimeria tenella
GAAAGGAGACACTTTGGGAATTAGGAGGAGGCACTTTGTAAAAGGAGACAGAGGTAAAAGGAGACAAAAGGAGACAAAAGGAGACAAAAGGAGACAAAAGGAGACAGTAAGAGATAAAAGGAGACAGTAAGAGATAAAAGGAGACAGTAAGAGATAAAAGGAGACAGTGAGAGATAAAAGGAGACAAAAAGAGATAAAAGGAGACAAAAAGAAACACTAAGAAATAAAAAGAGAGAGTGAGAGATAAAAG
>NW_013541679.1:1675-2033 GCF_000499545.2 Eimeria tenella
AGCAGCAGGAGCAGGAGCAGGAGGTTGCGTGTGACCTGTCTCCTTCGTGGTCGGAGTCGGAGGCGAAGAGCGTGTCTCCTTCCTCAGGTGGTGGGGCCTCTGGCTGCGCGGTCTGCTGCGCCCACTCCGCGTCTGCTGCTGCAGCAGCAGTGCTGCTGCTGCTGCTGCTGCTGCTGCTGGGGCTGGCATCGTGTGCGTCGGTGAAGAAAGTGTCTCCTTTGTGGGGCGCGGGGTTCTGGAGGAAGGCGAAGTACTGCTGGGGGTCGTCGGGCGCGAAGGTGTGGGGTTTGTCCCTGAGCCGCAGCAAGTGCTGCTGCAGCAGCTGCTGCTGCTGCTGCACCTGCTGCAGCGTGCGCTG
>NW_013541679.1:2133-3127 GCF_000499545.2 Eimeria tenella
AAAGGAGACAGCAAGAGACACAAGGAAACAGTAAGAGATAGAAGGAGACAGTGAGAGATAGGAGGAGACAAAAAGGAGACAGTAAGATATAAAAGGAGACACTAAGAGACAGCAAGAGACAGAAAGAGACAGTCAGAGACACTAAGAGACACTAAGAGACAGTAATCGATAGTAAGAAATAGTAAGAGATAGTAAGAGACAAAAGGAGACAGCAGAAAGAGACAATGGGAAGCAAAAGGAGACAACTAAAGGACAAGTGGATATTACAGGAAGCTAGAAGAGGGAAAGAGACAGTATGAAACAAAAAGGAAATAAAAGGAAATAAAGGAAATAGAAGTAAATAGAAGTAAATAAATAGAAATAAAAGTAAATAAAGGAAATAAAAGGAAATAAAAGGAAATAAAAGGAAATAAAAGGAAATAAAAGGAAATAAATGGAAATAGAAGTAAACAAATGGAAATAAAAGTAAATAAAAGGAAACAAAAGTAAATAAAAGTAAATGAAAAGAAATAAAATGAAATAAAAAGGAGACAAGGGGGACACAAGGAGACAGAGGGGACAAAAGAACAATGCGGCAAAAGGAGACAAAAGGGGACAAAAAGAAAGAAAGAAAAAAACAAGAAAAGGCAAAAAAAAACAAATTAGAGAAGAAGGAACAAATAGAAACCAAAAGGGGAAAATAGGGGAAAAGGAGACAAAAAGAGACACCTTGGAAACAAGAAGGAATTAAAAAACGCAAGAAGAGACACAAAGAGACAAAAGGAGACAAAAAGAGGCAAAAAGAGACAAAAGGAGACAAAAGGAGACAAAAAGAGACAAGGAAACGATATATGGAAAGACAAGAAGATAACACAGAGAAACGGAGGAGACAAAAAAGGATAAACAGGAGACAAAAAAGAAGATAAAAAGGAAATAAAAAGGAGACAAAAAAGAAGATAAGAAGGAAATAAAAAGGAGACAAAAAAGAAGATAAAAGGAAATAAAAAGGAGACAA
>NW_013541679.1:3232-3412 GCF_000499545.2 Eimeria tenella
AGACAGTTATGTAAAGGAGACAGTTATGTAAAGGAGACCGTTTTTGAAAGGAAACAGTTATTTGAAGGAGACATATATTTGGAGGAGACAGCTATTTGAAGGAGACACTTATTTCAAAATGATGTTTATTTAAAATAGAGAGAACTGTTTGAAAGAGACAATTATTTAAAGGAGATAGTT
>NW_013541679.1:3431-3945 GCF_000499545.2 Eimeria tenella
CTTAAAGGAGACATTTAGTTGAAGGAGACATTTATTTGAAGGAGACATTTATTTGAAGGAGACATTTATTTGAAGGAGACATTTATTTGAAGGGGACATTTACTTGGAGACATTTATTTGAAGGAGACATTTATTTGAAGGAGATTAGAATTGTTAAGAGACAGCAATTAAGAGAAGAGGAAGAAGACACTCCGTCAAGGAGACACTTTCTTGGGGAGACAGTTTTAAAGGAGACAGTTTTATAAGTTAATCTGTCAAGGAGACATTTTCTTAAGGAGACAATTTGGCAATTTGTTAAGGAGACAATTTGTTAAGGAGACAATTTGTTAAGGAGACAGTTTGTTAAGGAGACAGTTTGTTTAAGAGACACTTTATTTAGAAGACACTCTATTAAAGAGACACTTTACTTAGGAGATACTTTATTAAAGAGACAGTTAATAGGAAGATATTTTATTAAAAAGACAGTTAACAGGAAGATATTTAATTAAGTAGACACCTTATTAAAGAGACACTT
>NW_013541680.1:0-252 GCF_000499545.2 Eimeria tenella
CAGCACCAGAACGGCGGAGCAGCAGCAGCAGGCGGGCCGGCGCGCGGGGCAGCAGCAGCAGCAGGAAGTGCTGCAGCAGCAGCAGCGCGAGCTGCTGCGGCTGCAGGCTGAAGAGTGCTTGAGGTCAGATGCTGAAAGGGAAAAAGAAATGAAAGAAAGGGCTCTGAAAAAGCTGCAGGAGCTCGACGCGCGGCTTGCTGCTGCTGGTGCTGCTGCTGCTGCTGCAGCGGCGCCGCAGCAGCAGCAGGCGTC
>NW_013541680.1:352-487 GCF_000499545.2 Eimeria tenella
CTTCATTTTCATCTTTTTTTCATTTCTTTTTTCATTCTTTCCCCCTTTCTTTTTGTCCTCTTTTTTGTCTCCTTTTTGTCTCCTTTTTGTCTTCTTTTGGTCTCCTTCTTGCCTCTTTATCTCCTTTTTGTCCCT
>NW_013541680.1:587-729 GCF_000499545.2 Eimeria tenella
CAGCAGCAGCAGCAGCAGCAGCACGCGAAGCAGCCTGAGGAACCCTGGAAGCAAAGAATGTACGGACACCCCAGCGAGGCCTCAAGCCTGCAGCTGCCGCCGCCGCCGCCGGCCCACCCGCAGCAGCAGCAAGAGCAGCAGC
>NW_013541680.1:766-1049 GCF_000499545.2 Eimeria tenella
GCAGCAGTACGGAGTCAGTGGACCAGCGAGCTGGCGGAGCCGCAGGAATGCCTCCAGGGATAGGCGCCAGCAGCAGCAAGAAGACGGGCAGTATCACCAGCAGCAGCAGCAGCAGGGGAGAGCTCAAGATGATATGCAGAGCCGCAGACAGCGGCCCCCGCAAGACGCTCAGCAGCAGCAGCAGCAGCAAGATAACAGCAGAGGTGCTGCAGCCCGTGAGGAGCTGCGGTGGCGCAGCGGCGCGCGTCAGCCGCCGCTGCTGCAGCAGCAGCAACAGGAACAC
>NW_013541680.1:1095-1364 GCF_000499545.2 Eimeria tenella
CAGCAGCAGCAGGAGCTGCAGCAGGGCTTGCTGCTGCACTAGTTGAAGACAACACTGCAGCAGCAAGTCTCCCAGTGAAGCAGCAGCTGCCGCGGGGGATGCTGCCGCTGCCGGGGGCCCTCAGGGGCCGCCAGCGGGCCGCCGGCCAGGACTATTTAGACCTGCAGCAGCAGCAGCAGCAGCAGCAGCAGGCTAGGGCGCAGAGCTGGAGGCGGGCCCACGCCCCTGCGGTGGACGGCGCCAAGGAGCAGCAGCAGCAGGCCTTTTTT
>NW_013541681.1:0-207 GCF_000499545.2 Eimeria tenella
CTTTGCATCTTTTTTATTTCCTTTCATTTCTTTTTATTCGTTTTGTCTCTTTAATTGTCTTCAATCACTTCTGTCAATCCATTTCTTTTTAATTTCTTTTTCTTTTTTTCATCTTTTTGTCTTTTTGCCTTTCGCGTCTCGCAGCCCCTCTTTGCTTCTTTTTATTTGCTTCTTTTTTATTTATTTCTTTTTCTTTTTATTATTTAT
>NW_013541681.1:307-1102 GCF_000499545.2 Eimeria tenella
TGTTTCTTTTAAATCTAATTATCTTTTCTTTTTCTATTTGCTGCTTTTATTTATTTGACTTTTCTAATTTGCCTATCTTTGCTTTTCTGCATTTGGCGGGCCGTGGGGTGTACGTACACCTCAGCGGTCTGCATGCATCATTTCAACCAAACACCGCCAACGAGCAGCAGCAGCAGCAGCAAAGCTGCAGCAGCAACTGCTGCTGCTGCTGCTGCCTGTTTCGTTGATTGGCTTTAGCGACTTACACTGCAATTCCCGTTGTCTTAGCTGCTGCTGCTGCAGCGCTGCAGCAGCAGGCCACTTTTGCTGCGTCGCTGCTGCTGCTGCCGCTGCTGCTGCTGCTCGCCACGCAGCGTCGCAGCTTCAGCATCTACGGCGCGCTGCCGCACTGTTGCTGCGGCTGCTGCTGCTGTTGCTGCTGCTGCTGCTTACAGTTTTCTTAGGCGACTGGCAGCTCTGCTGCTGCTGCTGCTGCAGTGTGGGGTCTGCGGGGTCCAGCTTGGCAATAGTGGAGAGGACCTGTGCTGCTGTCTGTACAGCCCAGAGCAGCAGCAGCAGCCTGGTTTGCTGCAGCGGCAGCAGCCGCAGCACAGCATGTTGGCTTAGAGTAGAATGCATGCTGCTGGCAGCAGCAGCACCCCAGAAGAAGCAAAGCCAGTAAACCCTAGCAGCAACGCTGCTGCTGCTGCTGCTGCGGCTGAGGCACAGCAGCGCCCCAGCAGCAGGCCACGCCCGCAGCAGCAGCAGCAGCAGCGGCCCCAGAATGAACGACGGCAGCAGCAGCAGCAGCAGCGG
>NW_013541681.1:1156-1416 GCF_000499545.2 Eimeria tenella
GCAGCCCGCTCACTGTCAGGTGCAGCACGAAGGGAGACACAACCAGCCCCAGCTGCTGCAGCAGCTGCTGCAGCAGCAAACGCCAGCCCCCCACAGGCAGCACAGACCCCAGCGAGCTGCTGCTGCTGCTGCTGCTGCTGGCCGCTGGGGCCACGCGCAGGGCCGCTGCTGCTGCAGAGCTGAGCCTGTGCAGCAGCGACTTGCTGCTTGCTGCTGCTGCTTGCTGCTGCTGCTGCTGCGTCTCCTCCCAAGGGGGATAG
>NW_013541681.1:1516-1653 GCF_000499545.2 Eimeria tenella
TGCTGCATCGCCGTTTTTCATCTTTGCTGCTCTTCCCGAAGCAAATACCTGACTCCAAAAAACCCAAATAATAAACAAACTAATTAATTAATTAATTAATTAATTAATTAATTAATTAATTAATTAATTAATTAGTT
>NW_013541681.1:1753-2506 GCF_000499545.2 Eimeria tenella
CTGGCCATCTGCAGCGTGGAAGGGACTGGTTTGCTGCTGCTTCTTGCTGCTGCTGCTGTTGGCGGTGGCGCTGCGGCTGCGGCGAGCTGCTGCTGCTGCTGCTCTGCGAGGAGCAGCAGGTGCTGCTTCTGTTTCTGCTGCTGCTTCTGCTGCTGCAGCAGCAGCTCCAGCCCCAGGCAGCGGCGACTGCATGCGTTTGCTGCTGCTGCTGCTGCTCGCACTGCCTTCTGGCTGTACACAAACAGCAGCAAACTGCTGCTGCCTCCCGTCAGCAGCGACAGCAGCAAAAAGGACAAAAACAAATGCAGCGGTGCTGCTGCTGCTGCTGCTCTCGCCTTCCCCGGCAGCGGCAGCATCAGCAGCAAGTCGCTGCCCATGCTGCTGACGCCTGCGCAGACACAACATAAAGCGTTCCTGCTGCTGCTGCTGGTTCTGCTGCTGCTGCTGCAGCAGCAAGTGCAGCAGCGCAAGGGGCGAGAACAGCGCCAACTGCTGCTGCCGCTGCTGCTGCAAGTGCAGCAGCGCAGCAGGCGAGAACAGTGGCAACAGAGAGAGCAGCAGCACCAAAAACAGCAGCAGCAGCAGCAGCAGACGCAGCGGAAGCAACAGCAGCAGCAGCAGCAACAGCAGCAGCAGCTAACCCTGAAGGAGCCACAGCGTCAGCCAAAAGTTAAGGGAGCGAAGGGCCCGGAGTCTCTTCTCCGTCCTTGCTGCTGCTGCTGCTGTTGCTGCTGCTGCGGGTGCGTCCTGAAT
>NW_013541681.1:2606-2748 GCF_000499545.2 Eimeria tenella
TTTAATTTAATTTAATTTAATTTAAAACTCACCGATAAATTTAAAAGGACCCTTCAGCCCCGAGAGGCGCTGCATGCAGCAGTCGCAGATTTTGTCCAGGAGCTTATTGGCCTGGATTTCTTCGTAGTTAAGGCCTCTGCTG
>NW_013541681.1:2848-3202 GCF_000499545.2 Eimeria tenella
AGCTGGGTCCGCAGCAGCAGCAGCAACAGCAGCAGCAGCAGGGGGAGCCAGGAGGCCCCTGAATACGTCGAAGTTAGCAGCAACAAATGCTGCAGTGCCCAGCAGCGGCAGCGGCAGCCAAATGGCCTGGAGGCAGCAGCTGAGGCTGCTGCTGCCGAGCAGCAAGCAGCAGCAGCAGTGCAGCAGCAGCGTGAGGGCCAGGGGGGCCCCCGCAACCATATAAGCTGTGAAAGAACTATATGCTGCTGCTGCTGCAGCACGAAGGCGCCGCAGCCTCTCGCTGATGCGCAGGAAGTAGGCGAGGGGTGCTGCTGCTGCTGCTGCTGCCAGCAGCAGCTGCTGCTGCGGCTGCAG
>NW_013541681.1:3266-3472 GCF_000499545.2 Eimeria tenella
CGAGCAGCAGCAGGAGCAGCAACAGGATACACCAGCTGCCACCACAGCAGCAGCAAGCAGCAAACGTCAACAAGAAGGGCCCCCCAAATTGACAGCAGCTGCAGCAGGGGGCCCCTGAGGGCCTGCAAACTGCTGCCGATGCTGAGGACCACTGCTGCTGCGTCGCGGCGCAGCCGCTGCTGCAGGAGCAGCAGCTGCTGCTGCAG
>NW_013541681.1:3539-4976 GCF_000499545.2 Eimeria tenella
CCCTGCAGGTGCAGGTAGACGCAGCAGCAGCACACCAGCAGCAGCGCAGCAGCAGCAGCAGTGCGCCGCAGCAGCCGGCGGCAGAGCCGCGCTGCTGCTGCGCGCAGCTGTCTGTACACCCGAACCAACAAGCTCATTTCCCCTTCTGCACAGCCCCTGCCATTGCAGCAGAATGAAAAGAATAAAAGAAGTGAATAAAAATAAAAGAAGTGAGAGAAGAAGAGGGGCTTTCGGGACTCCTTCGGGCTGCTGCTGAGGTGTACAGGCAGCTCCTCAGGTGTACAGGCAGCTCCTCAGGTGTGCAGACTCCTCCGGTGTACAGACAGGTGCAGCAGCAGCGCCAACTGCAGCTGCTGCTGCAGCATCGCAGCAGCAGGCAGCACGACAGCAGCGGGGAAGCCGGAACAAAGCGCACTCGGGAGGGATTAGGGGGAATTAAATGCCAAAAAACAATTTAAATGCAATTATAAATGCTTTTATTCACGTTTGTTAAAGAATTTAACTCAAAACGTCGAAAACGGCGCATGCAGCACCGCCGGGGCCTGCGAGCTGTACAGACACCCGAGCTGCGGCTCGCGTCTGCATGTACTTCTTTTGAATTTACGTTCAATAAATATTCATTTTAATTAATTTATGGTTTTAAAACATATTTAATGCATACTTTCGCAACAATTGCAGCAGTTAGAGTGCATGCGCTGCGCTGCTTCGCCTCATTGATGTCTAGTTCTCTTCATTCACTGTCCGTCGCGGAGAAACTTCATTTCTTTCCAATTTGAAATAAATAAAAGGAAACAGTTCATTCCTTTTCAATTTAAAACGAATAGAATAACAAAAAAAAGATTTTAAATGACTAGTGACTTCCACTTTTTACTTCTTCACTTCCCGGCTGCTGCCGCCCCCCTGGACTGTACGTACACCTGAAACTCCGCAGCTCTTTCCTTCGTTTCTTTAATTCCGCAAAACACTTTTAAGTGTTGCCCTTAAATGCAAATCAAAATAAATAAACAATTGAAATAACTCCACAATGCTAATTGAATAAATAAATTAAAAAGAGAAAAGAGCTGCTGCTGCTGCTGCTGCTGACCCCAGACACAGAAGACAGCCAAAGCTGCAGCAGCAGCAGCAGCAGCAAAACAAGAACGGAGGAAACAAACAAACAAGAGCCAAGCAAACAACAATAAACAAATCAATAAACAAGCTTCAAATATTTAACAAACAAACAAATAAATAAATAAATAAATAATACAAATATAAACGAAAGATGCCGCTGCAGTTCAAATGCACAGCAGCACAGCAGCAGCAGCAGTTTTGTGTCTTCCTTTGAGGCTATGGGCCGAGGCTGGCCCGTGGCTGCTACAAGAGAAAAAAGAAGATGAGGTGCAGCAGCAGCAGCAGCTGCTGCTGCTGCTGCTGCTGCTTCAGCAGCAGCAGCAGCAG
>NW_013541681.1:5039-5297 GCF_000499545.2 Eimeria tenella
GAATGCAGGTACCAGCTTCTCTGTTTATCCTTTCGGGTTTCTTGAAATGTTTTTTAATTTAATTTGTTTTGCCGCTGCAGCAATTCAACTTTTTAATTTGATTTGCTGTTGCTGCAACTCAACATATTTGCTGCTGCAGCAATTCAACATGAAAAACAAAAAACTCGAACTGCTGCTCTAATGCCGCGGCTCTCCCTGTCGTGGATTCTTTCTTCAGGCCAGACGCAGCTCACCACACCTGCAGCAGCAGCAGCAGCA
>NW_013541682.1:511-1042 GCF_000499545.2 Eimeria tenella
GGTATAGCTGTAGCAGTGAGGACGATATCGCGGGAGAAAGTTAGCAGGCCCTAGGAAATGTGCATGTGACAAGCTGGCTAGCCAGCTAGCTACATTTATATTTAAGAATATACGTAGCTAGCTAGTTAGCTAGCTAGCCCGCTAGCTCGCCAGCCAGCTAGCCAGTCAGCTAGCTAGCTAGCTAGCTAGCTAGCTAGCCGGCTGAAAAGCCTGTTGCTCGACTCCACTTCTCAAGTGCGAGCTGCAGCGCAGCCAGCTAGCTAGCCAGCTAGCTAGCTACCAGGACAGCTAGCAGCTAGCTAGCTGGCTAGCTAGCTAGCTAGCTAGCTGGTGTGGCTAGCTGGGCTTGCCTCTGCTGGTGTTGATGAGCAGCGCCTGGGGCTTCATGAGGCGAAGTGTCTCCTCGGAAATCAAATTTGCTGTACTCGCTATCAGCGGCACGTGCAGCGTCACTATGTCGCCTGCAGCAGCAGCAGCAGCAGCAGCAGCAGCGGCAGCAGCAGCAGCAGCAGCAGCAGGCTCAGACGCAGC
>NW_013541682.1:1066-1688 GCF_000499545.2 Eimeria tenella
GCATTCTGAGGGCCTTGCTGGAGGTTGAAATGGAGGCTGGCTAGCTCGGCGTGGCTGGCCCTTGACGCGGCTCCTGGCTAGCTAGCTAGCTAGCTAGCTAGCTGGCTGGCTAGCTGGCTGGCGAGATAGCTAGCTAGCTAGCTGACTCTCTAGATAGCTGGCTAGCTACGTGGCTACCTAGCCGGCTAGCTAGCTAGCTAGCTGACTGTTTGCAAGAAGCTCTTCAAAAGAGACAATGTGGACTCACAAGGCCTTGGCTACCTAGCTAGCTGCTTCTAAACAGGTAGCTAGCTGGCTAGCTAGCTAGCTGACTAGCTAGCTAGCTAGCAACCTGACTCTTCGAAAGAAGCTCTTCAAAAGAGACAATGTGAAATCCCAAGGCCTTCGCTACTTAGCTAGCTGGCTAGGTGCCTCTAAACTCTTAGCTAGCTAGCTAGCTAGCTAGCTAGCTAGCTAGCTAGCTAGCTAGCTAGCTGACTCCTCGCAAGAAGTCCTTCAAAAGAGACAATGTGGACTCCCAGGGCCTTAGCTACCTAGCTAGCTGCCCCTAAACCCCTGGCTAGCTAGCTGGCTAGCTAGCTGGCTAGCTAGCTAGCTAGCTGGCTAGCTAGCTAGCTAGCTG
>NW_013541682.1:1735-1869 GCF_000499545.2 Eimeria tenella
TATTTTTAAATTTATTTCAGTTATTTAATTCTATTTTCTTTATTTATTTCGAATTAAACTGCAAATGCGGAGAATTAAAGCCGAAATTTACCCCAAGATCACCAAGACCAGTGGTCACCTGCACATACACCCCG
>NW_013541682.1:1969-2151 GCF_000499545.2 Eimeria tenella
CCTTAGGGTACATGGGGGCTTTTTTGGGGCCCCTCGGGGGGTTTTGTTTGCCTGGAATCTCTTGGGGGCCCCCTGGGGGCCCCTCAGGGGCCCCCGAGGCGACTCCTAGAGGATGGGGGGCCCTGAAATGCTCGAAAAGAGCCGCAGAAATGCTGCCTGCAGTACCCAAGGGAGCAGCAGCA
>NW_013541682.1:2863-3016 GCF_000499545.2 Eimeria tenella
AGAGATTTCAAGGAGTCTAAGAGCTTCTTTTGAGTTTTTTTTTATTTTTTTAATATTTGTTCTGCAACAGTTTATTTCCAAAATGCTCTTCAAGAAGACAGAATAAAGCTTTTTGCTTAGGCGATGCAAGTGGCTAGTTATGGCTAGCTGTGG
>NW_013541682.1:3712-3837 GCF_000499545.2 Eimeria tenella
TGGCCCCACAAAAGAATATCTGCTGCGTTAAAAGGAGATTCGAAAAAGATTTAAAAAGAAAATGAAAAAACGGGGAGGCAAAAGGAAATAAAAGTGAAGAAGAAAAAAGTATAGAAGAGAAACAA
>NW_013541682.1:3937-4122 GCF_000499545.2 Eimeria tenella
TAAGAAATAAAAAGAAAAGAATTAGAAGGAAATAAAAAAAGAAAATGAAACAAAAATAAAATAAAAAATGGAGAAGAAAACGAAAATAGAAAAGGAAACAAACAAAGACAAATAGTGAAGAAGACAGATGGCTGCAAAGCTAACAGCTACTAGGTAATCATTGCTGTTGGCTAAAACTCTTCTAA
>NW_013541683.1:0-548 GCF_000499545.2 Eimeria tenella
GAAGTCTAACAAGGGGTTTTGCTGCGTTGGGGGCCCCCGGGGGCCCCCAGGGGCCCCTGTGCATTTGCTGCTGCTTCTGGCTAGCTGCCTCCAAACCCTAAACCCTAAACCCTCGAGGCCTCAGCTTTGCCCTTAGTTAATTGTCGATCGAAAGTGTTTTGCTGCACTGAAGGAGCAGCAAATCCAAAGAGGCGCATGCAAACGCGCTGCTGCCTCTTTTGCTGCTGCAGCAGCACCTGCAGCAGCACCTGCAGCAGCATCTGCAGCATCACCTACAGCTGCTGCTGCCTTGAGGAGGCACAACCACGAGCAGCAGCAGCGGCAGCAGTTGCTGCTACTAGACAGCGGCCATACACTCATTGCTGCTGCCGCTGCTGCTGCTGCTGCTGCTGTGCTGCTGCCGCCGCCGGCGAGCTCCTAGCAGCAGCAGCAGCAACAGCAGCACAGCGGCATCTCCCGCACCTGCATCCGTACCGCGCCGGCTCCCGCTGCCGCGCCACCTCAGCAGCAGCAGCAGCAGCAGCTGCTGCTGCTGCGGCTGCTGCTGC
>NW_013541683.1:648-788 GCF_000499545.2 Eimeria tenella
TATAATCATATCCTGTAGCTGCACCTTCCATTTATACGTGCTGCTGCAGCCTGCTGCATGCACGTGCTGCTGCTGCTGCTGCTGTTGCTTTTGCTCATCAAGTGGTGCTACAGACGAAGTATCTACTGCACGGAAATCTC
>NW_013541683.1:888-1130 GCF_000499545.2 Eimeria tenella
CTGCTTAGTCATCAAATAAGCTGCGAGGAGCAGCACCTGTGGGCTGCGGCTCCGCAAAAATGCTGCTGGGGCCCCCAGCCTTAATTAAGGAAGACATGAGGGTTTGGTGCTTCTGCTGCAGCTGCTGCTTCCTTTCTTTTTGCTGCTGCTCCCTGCGCTGCCTCTCTTCTTCCTGCTGCTGCAGCAGCAGCAGCCGCCGCTGCTCCTGCTCGCGCTGCTGCTGCAGCAGCTCCCGCCGCCGC
>NW_013541683.1:1210-1469 GCF_000499545.2 Eimeria tenella
CTGCTGCTGCAGCAAAGCCTCGCTGCTCGCCCCGTTCGTTGCTGCTGGCGAACACGGAGGAGACACAATGTGTCCCCTTCTGAAGCCCCTTCTTGCTGCGTCGCTGCTGCTGCCTGCTGCTGCTGCTGCTGCTGCTGCTGCTGCGGTCGCTGCTGCTGCGGTCTCCACGCAGCCCCGCCCAGACTGCAGGGCCCCCAGCAGCTGCTGCAGCAGCTGCTGCGCACTCTTCTGCTGCTGCAGCACCTGCTGCAGCAGCGCT
>NW_013541683.1:1491-1676 GCF_000499545.2 Eimeria tenella
TGGTTCTTTTGTGTCTTTTGCTACTTCTTTATGTGCTGCTGCTTCCTTTTGCTTCTTGTCTTTTGTCTCTATTTTTCTTTTCTTTTTGTCTTCTTTTGCATCTGCTGCTGTCTCTCTTTCTTTGCTGCTGCTCTTCTCCGCTGGCTGCTCCTGTCCCTTCCTGCTGCGCTTCGCTCGGGTATTGA
>NW_013541683.1:1776-1965 GCF_000499545.2 Eimeria tenella
TGCCGCCTGCTGCTGCTGCTGCGCCTCCTGCCGCTGCAGCTGCATTGCTGCTGCTGCAGCATGCGCATTGGTCCCTGCTGCTCCATGGTCTGCTGCTGCTGTTGTGGGGTCTGGCGCGTCTCGCCAGTCGTCGAGGAGGCTTTCAGCTGCTGCTGCTGCAGCTGCTGCCGTTGCTGCTGCGGCTGCTGC
>NW_013541683.1:2058-2227 GCF_000499545.2 Eimeria tenella
TCAAGGGGCCCCCATAGTAAGACTCCTCAGGGCTGCTGCTGCTGCTGTGGCGGGCCACGGGGTCAGCAAAAGCTTCCTCAGCCAAGAAGGGCCCCTCTTCTTGCTGAAGCGCAGCAGCAGCAAACCCGTCAGCAGCAGCAGCAGCAGGAGCTGCTGCTGCTGCTGTGGC
>NW_013541683.1:2327-2456 GCF_000499545.2 Eimeria tenella
TCGGGAACAGCCACCGGACAGGGTCGCAGCAGCGGGGGGGACATGTGGGGAGGAGGTGTGCCGGCCGGGGCAGCCCCAGCAGCAGCAGCAGCAGCAGCAGCAGCTGCTGCTGCTGCTGCTGCTGCCGGG
>NW_013541683.1:2539-2994 GCF_000499545.2 Eimeria tenella
TTGCTGCTCTGCAGCACCGAGAGTCGGGGGGGTCCAGGGCCTCCCCTCTTCGGGGAACGCGGAGTGCATGGCGGCGGTTTGGGGTGTACGTACACCTCAGATTAGGGTTTAGGGTTTCGGCGTCTGGGGCACCTGAGGGGCCCCCTGGGGCCCCGGGCGGCTGCGGGGGACCTCTGCTGCTGCTGCAGCAGACCAGTGGTCAACTGGTGGTCCACTGACACGCGGAGCTGAGGCGGTACTGCTGCTGCAGCAGCAGCAGGGGGCTCGTGGGCTCTGCGGCAGCGCAGCAGCAGCAAAACAGAAACGCCTCGTGGAGGTTATTTGCTCACTTAAAGAAACAAAATCCAAAAAATAAATTTCAAAAAAGACAGCCCAGACACTGCAAACTGCAGCGGCGAGGCCTGCTGCTCGCAGACAGAGGCGCTGGGGCCCCTGCTGCTGCTGCTGCTGCTCGT
>NW_013541684.1:0-731 GCF_000499545.2 Eimeria tenella
CCAGCCGGCTCTGCCAGCTCTCCTGCTGCTGCTGCTGCTGCTGCCGCCGCTGCAGCAGGAAGGAAGTGCTGCCCTGCTGCTGCTGCTGCTCCCCTCCAGCTGCAGCTGCAGCAGCAGCAGCAGCAGCGGCGGGCAAACCCGCGTCCTCAGACCCAGTCTCCGGAGTTGCTGCGGAGCACCCGTCTGCTTCCGTGCTCCTTGCTGCTGCACTTGAAGGGCAGCAGCAGCAGCTCTTGCTGCTGCTGCTGCTGCTGCTGCTGCTGGAAGCACCCCCGCCATCCTCGCTGCTGCTGCGGCGGCTGCGGCTGCTGCTGCTGTTGCGCCGGCGACTGCAGCAGCTACGCACTGAAGCGCTTTCGCTCAGTGCAGCCCCACTAATCTGCTGCTGCTGCTGCTGCTGCTGCTGGTCTTCATGCAGCTCACTTTGCTGCCCATGTTGCTTTTGCTGTTGCTGCTGCTGCTGCTTCGAGTCTTCTCTTGCTTTTGAATCGGTCGATGCAGTTCGAGTATTGCTGCCTTGCTTCTGCTGCTGCCGCTGCTGCTGCTGCTGCTGCCGCTGCTGCTGCTGCTGCTGTAGGCATGTGGCGCGGCGTTTGCTGCTGAGTACTCTGAGGAGTCTGGCGTCCGACGCTCGCGCTCTCCTGTTGCTGCTGCTGCCGCTGTTACTGTTGCTGTTGCTGTTGCTGCTGCGGAGCCGCTGTTGCTGCTGGCTGTGCAGCTGCAGCTGCCGC
>NW_013541684.1:848-1346 GCF_000499545.2 Eimeria tenella
CGTTTAAGCGCATCTCGGTAGCGGGCCTGCAGTGTCCTAGGGTTTGCTGCAGCTTCTGCTGCTGCCGGTTCTGCTGCTGCAGCAGCAGCAGATGACTTCTGCTGCTGCTGCAGCTGCTGCTGTTGCTGCTGCTGGTGCTGTTGCTGCTGCTGCTGTTGCGGCGGCGGCGGCGTCACCCGTAGCTCGTCATCGCTCGTAGGCCACGGGGGAGGCGTGACATTATCAGCAGCAGTAGCTGCTGCTGCAGCAACTGCAGCAGTTGATGCAGCAGCAGGTGCTGCCCCCGCTGCACTTGCTGCTGCAGCTTCTGCCGGCTGCTTATCCTGTGCTGCAGCCCCACCATGCTGCTGCTGCTGTTGCTGCTGCTGCTGCTTCTTGTCGTGCCTGTGTTGCTGCCGCTGCTTCCGGGCCGCTGCCGCAGCAGCTTTCGGCTGCATCTGCTCCCTCCTGCTGGGCTGCGGCGCAGCAGCAGCAGCAGCAGCTGCTGCTGCTGCTGCT
>NW_013541684.1:1446-1595 GCF_000499545.2 Eimeria tenella
GCTTTGCTGCCAGCTCAGCAGCAAAAGGGAATTTGCTGAAAACCCTCGAGGGAGGAGCAGCAGCAGCAAGAGCAGCAAACTCTTCGTCCGAAGGGCTGCAGCCAATCCACACCAGGTCTCCTGAAAATAAATAAATAAACAAATAAATA
>NW_013541684.1:1695-2574 GCF_000499545.2 Eimeria tenella
AAACCAAAATCAAAGCTTCTCGCAGCAGCGGCTCTTTCACCCTTCTGTCAACCACACTTTCTTTCGTGCTGCTGTAGCCCCCAGGACCCTCTGTTTCGTAATCTGCAGCAGCAGCAGCAGCAGCAGCAGGTGCAGCAGCAGCAGATGCAGCAGCAGCAGGTGCAGCAACAGCGGGTACAGCAGCGGAAACAACGGCAGGGCAGCATGCACAGCAGCAGCAAACCTAGCAGCAGATTCTGCAGCAGCAAGAGATAACTAGCAGCACACAGCAGCAGCAGCAGCAGCAACAGCAGCAGCAGACCTGTCCTGAGGGAAGGATTTGAGTTGATTTCGAGCAGCCACAACTTGTGCTTCGCATCAAGCAGCAGGTCGAACCCAAGAATCTGGAAACAGCGCCCCCGCTGCTGCTGCTGCTGCTGCTGCTGTGGGGTGTCTGTACACCAGAGTGCCCGGTACTTCAAAGACAGCAAAGGCCCTAACAGCCGTACAGTGCGGGAGACTATCTCCTGCAGCTGCTGCCAGAAATTGTCTGTGTCTACTCCTGCAGCAGCAGCAGCAGCAACAGCAGCAGCAGCAGCAGCAGCAAATGAGCAGCTGGGGAGTCCGGACGAAGCGCACAGCGCGGCAAAAGCGGAACTGAGCAGCAGATAAAGGAATAAATGGAAAAAGAATAATAAATGAATTAAATTAAATTAATTAAATTAAATTAAATTAATTAAATTAAATTAAATTAATTAAAATAAAACTTGCCGTGCATCGCCAACTCCTCCAAAACGTCTTCAAGCACTCTTTTGCTCGAGTCGCTGTCGTGGGGGTTCGAACTCCTGCAGCAAAGTAAAATAAATAAATACTAAATAAATAAATAAATAAATAAATAAA
>NW_013541685.1:0-216 GCF_000499545.2 Eimeria tenella
TGCTTCTCCTACAGCCGCTGCTGCAGCTGCTGCTGCTGTATGGGGCAGCTTTATTTTGGGCTGAGTTGAATTAAAAGAGTTGTTAAATTCCCCCAATTGATTATTTCCATTGTACTATTTCTTTTGTTTATTTATATACCACTTTGTTTATTTATTTTCATTAACTCTCTTTTTGCTGCAGCAGCAGGTCTAGGGCCTGCTGCTGCTGCACCCCTC
>NW_013541685.1:278-1479 GCF_000499545.2 Eimeria tenella
GGGCCCCTTGATGCCATTATTTGCTGCGTAAAGTTTCGAAAGTTTGGGAAGTTTTGCGAAGACACAAAGAAGGGAAAAGAAAGAAATACAATTGCTGCCAATGTCTAGACACTCCAGGCTGCCAAACGCATGCGCGCACTCCCTGCAGCAGCACCCCTGCTGCTGCTGCTGCTGCTGCTGCTGCTGCTGCTGCTTAGGCTGCAGGGGCGAAAAAAGAGGCAAAGGGCTGCAGCCGCTGAGGCCGTTGCTGCGGAGAGAAAGCTGCTGCAGCTTCGGGGCCAAAAAGTTGAAGCAAAGCAGCTGCAGCAGCAGCAAACACACGCGGGCCCCAGCAGCTGCTAGGGTTTAGGGTTTAGGGTTTAGGGTTTGGGGTTTAGGGTTTGGGGGAGGGGTAGCAGCGGGTTCCTCACGTCGGCCCAAGACACAAATGTGCTGTCAAGAGACAAGCTCTCGAGAGAGCAGCAGCGAACCAAACCAGCAGCAGCAGCAGCAGCAGCAGCGGAGGCAGGCGCCGCAGCAGCAGCTGCAGCAGCTGCGGCAGCTGCAGCAGCTGCAGCAGCATCTTCTGGCTCGGTCTGGGTCCTTGCTGCGTCTTTTTGCTTCAGGAGTCTTTGGAGGGCCGCCGCAATGCGGCAGCTGTGTGCATCAGCAGCAGCAGCTGCTGCTGCAGGCTCTGCAGCAGCAGCAGCAGCAGCAGGTTGCTGCTGCAGCAGCAGCTCGAAGTGCTGCAGCCGCGTGTCAGCAAGGCAAAGACTCTTCAGACTTTTGCAGCAGCACAAGATGAGACAAAGTTCGCCCCAGTCCCGCAGCAGACTGCCCCCCATTGACAGCGTCAGCAGCCCTAACAAGCAGCAGCAGCAGCAGCAGCAGCAGCAGCAGCAGCGGGGGATGGGGTTTAGTGCAGCCTGGCGCCCCAGCACGTTCGGCAGATGCTGCTGTGTCGGGGCCTCTGCTAGATGACTCAGCCAGCTAGCTGGCTAGCTAGATAGCTAGCTGGCTAGCTGGCTAGCTAGAAAGCTAGCTGGCTGGCTAGCCAGACGGCTAGCCAGCTAGCTAGCTAGCTAGCTAGCTATCATCCAGCTAAGTACCACCCAGCTACCTGTCATCCAGCTAGCAATCCTCTAGCTATCTATCCATCCAGCCGGCTAGCTAGCTAGCTAGCTAGCTAGCCAGCTAGCCAGCTAGCTAACGAGATAACTAA
>NW_013541685.1:1537-2109 GCF_000499545.2 Eimeria tenella
GACTACACAGCTGGCTAGCTACATAGCTAGCTAGCAAGCTGGCTAGCTGGCTAGCTAGCTGGCTAGCTAGCTAGCTGGGGCTCACTGGGGAGCTCGAGGAGGGGAGAGCCTGCTGCCTTGAGGGGGAAGTTGGTCAAAGTAATTGTCTCCAAAAGTTTTATGCTGCTGAAGTGCTGCTGCGCCTGCAAGCAGCAGCAAACTGCAGCAGAAGCAAACCGTCAGCAGCAGCAGCAGCACACTGCAGCAGCAGCAAACCGTCAGCAGCAGCAGCAGCAAACTGCAGCAGCACAAACCATCACCAGCAGCAGCAGCAGCAGCAAACTGCAGCAGCACAAACCATCAGCAGCAGCAGCAGCAGCAAACTGCAGCAGCACAAACCATCAGCAGCAGCAGCAAACTGCAGCAGCAGCAAACCATTAGCAGCAGCAGCAGCAACAAACTGCAGCAGCAACAACCCCTCAGCAGCAAAACACGAACACTCAACAACACAACACTCAATAAACCCCGCAGCACCTGCAGACACAGGAGCCCCCAGGGGGCCCCCGGGGGGCCCTTAGGGGCCCCCGGGGGGC
>NW_013541685.1:2152-2483 GCF_000499545.2 Eimeria tenella
CCTAAGGGGCCCCCAAGCGCCCCCAATCTTATGAAAATGGTTTATATAAATTGCACTCTGAAAAGAATTTCTTGATGGATATTTATTTCGTATTTAGTTTCGATAATGGCACTAAATGATTAAATTAAATTAAGTCAATTAAATCAAATTAATTAAATTAATTAAATTAATTTAATTAAATTAATTAAATCAATTTGTTACTTCTTTCCAGCCACAAAACTCCATTTGCTTCTCCCGCAGCGTCTTGGAGTCCAACACCCGCATCGCAGCCACTTCCTCTGAAGCAGCAGCAGCAGCAGCAGCAGCAGCAGCAGCAGCAGCAGGAAGGAGG
>NW_013541685.1:2583-2728 GCF_000499545.2 Eimeria tenella
CAGCTGTACACTCGAGAGCTCTGGGGTGTACGTACACCTGAATTCTGTTTGGGCAGAAGGACTTTTGAAAAATGAAAGGAAAAAGGAAGAAGCAGATCGGGAAGAGCTGCAGCAGCTGCAGCAGCAGCAGCAGCAGCAGCTGGTG
>NW_013541685.1:2828-3298 GCF_000499545.2 Eimeria tenella
AGGTCTTGCCAGCAGTGAGTTTGGTGGTGTATCGCAGCAGCAAAGCCTCGCGGAAAGTCATAGGCTTCTGCAGCTTGTGAGGCCGCAGAAAAGAAGCGCCCGTCTTGCTGCTGCTGCTGCTGCTGCTGCTTCCCGGCGCTGCAGCAACTTGCAGCTGCTGCTGCTGCTGCTGCTGGTAAGCTGCTTCAGAGCAGCAGCAAAAGTACCTCACCCCCTGCAGCTCCCCGTCATGTTTTCCTCTTGAGGAATCTTCCCAAACAACTCCAATCCATAAATCCTCTTGGGGCCCCTCTTCCCAACTGGGGGGCCCCCCGGGTCCCCTCAGGGGGGCCCCGAGGGGGGCCCCCCTAGAGGCCCCTCTGGGGGCCCCCGAAGCCCCCTGCGGCTGCTGCTGAGGGTCAAGACCCTCTTCTCGGGGGCCCCCCTCGGGCTCTGCTGCAGCTGCTGCAGCTGCTGCTGCTGCTGCTGCT
>NW_013541685.1:3423-3613 GCF_000499545.2 Eimeria tenella
CTGGGTGAGGGTACTGAGGAGGCCAATATATTTAACAGAGGCGAAATGGCCGTCAGTTGTTTTGACTCTGTCGCCCAGTGAGAAGAGGGGATGGGGCCGGGAGAGGGTTTTGACGCAGTCTGATATGCTGCAGCAGCAGCAGCAGCTGCTGCTGCTGCTGCTGCTGCGGCTGCGGCTAGGGCTGCTGCTG
>NW_013541686.1:0-5800 GCF_000499545.2 Eimeria tenella
AACCCTAAACCCTAAACCCTAAACCCTAAACCCTAAACCCTCACAACGTGGACATTTCGGAAGATCCTTCTGGCTTCTGCGTCCGAATGGACCCGGTGAATTTTCCAGCTCGAAAAGCTCGGGCTTTTGCTGCTGCCCTAAAAATAAAATAAAATAAAATAAAATAAAATAAAATAAAATAAAATAACAAATAAATAAATAAATAATAAATAATTCATTTGATATTTATTTATTCACCTATTTATATATATATGTATATATTTACTTAATTAGTTAACCAACTAAATAATTAATTAATTGATCATGTATTTATTATTTATATATATAAGAAATTATTTATTAAATAAATAAATAAACAAATAAATAAATAAATAAATAAATAAATAAATTGATTATTTAATTCAATTTGATCTAACTCCACAAGTTGAGTCCACTCTTATTCTTCCGTTCCTTCCACTCATCTCAACTCAATTTAATTAATTAAATTAAATCAAATTAATTAAATTAATTAAATTAAACTAAAATTAATCAAATTAAATTAATTAAATTAATTAAATTAATTAAATTAAATTAATTAAATTAATTAATTTAATTTAATTTAATTTACACTCCAGCAAAGACAGCATTCTTCTCGAGAGGCTTCTTCTTGGGTTTCTTCCTCTTCATCCGAATCCTGAAGACAAAATTATTCTTTTTTTGCAAAAAAAGAAATTTAATTGCAATTTAATTGCAATTTAAATGCAAAATTAAACAATTTGTTTATTTATTTGCTTATTTGTTCATTTATTTGTTTATTTCTCTTCATTTTGGCGAAAAAACGAAAAAAAATGTCCAAAAAAACCAAAAGTGTCAAAAAATAAAAACAAACGCGCGCAACGATGAACCCGCCAACAGGCCCGCGTGGGAAATAAATAAAACGAATAAATAAAAATAAATTAACTAAAATAAATTAATTAAAATAAATAAATAAAATCTACTAATTAGAATGAATTAAATTAAATTAAGTTAAATTAAATTAAATTAAAATGAAAAGAAATAAAGTTAAAAGAAAAGAATAAAGGAATAAATGATTAAATGAGTTTAATGCATTTGAATGGCAAAGCTAAAATGGAAAATTTGAAATAAAAAGAAAAAGAATTAAAAGAACATTTGAATGAATAAAAGTAAGTGAATAAAAGAGTTGAATAAAATTCTTTAAGTGAATTTTAATTAATTGAAATTAATTAATTTGAATTAATTAATTTCGATTAATTAATTCAAATTAATTAATTAATTAATTCATTAAGTAATTAATTAAGTAATTAATTAATTTGAACTACTTAATTAACTAATTAAAATTAATCTGAATTAATTATTTGATTAATTCAGATTAAATTAATTTGAACTAATTTGAATTAATTTAAATTGATTCAAAAGAATTAAAACTAATTGCAATCAATCTCATTTAAAGGCAGGCCTTTCCTGAAAACTCTGGGGCTTCCCGGCACCAATTTAAGCTCATTTTTTCTGGAATTTGTTGCAAATAGCGAAGTGGAATCAAATCTAATCGAATAAAGAATTAAAAGCTGTTCAATTGCGTTAAATTTCGTCCAAAAGGACCTTTTTTTGGCTTTTTTTTGCGTTTTTAATTCACCTCTTCGAGCCCGCCGCCCCCCAACTCCGCCTCCACCCATTTTATCCGCCGCAGCATCAGCGCCTTCAGCCGCTTTATCGATTTGTTCGATCCTGAATTTAAAGTTCATTTTTAGTTCATTTTAATTCATTTTCGATCCACTTTTAGCCCATTTTTCATTCATTTTCTATTTAAATTCAATTCTAATTCAAAAAATGGTTTATTTGGCTTTTAAATCAAAAAAAAATTTCAAATATTCGAAAAAAATTCAAAATTTGAGTTTTGAAAAGTGGTTTTCGGTTTAATTTCATTTCATTTTATTTTTTATTTTTAATTTCATTTATTGAAATTTTGTTTTTGGATTTAAATCCTTTTAAATCTTTTTTATTTAAAGCTTTTTACTTATTCTTTTTTATTGTTTGAATCTTTTATTTATTTAAATCCTTTTTACTTATTTGACGCATTTTATTATTTAAATCTTTTTGTTTACTTAAGTGCTTTTCATTCAAAACCTTTTTGATTCAAAACCTTTCAACATATTAAATAATCAATTTAAAGTAATTAAATACTTAATTAAATTAAACCAATAATTAAATTAAGTTAAATTAAATTAAATTAAATTAAATTAAATTAATTAAATTAATTAAATTAATTAAATATTTAACTTACCTTCGAAGACAATTACATTCCAGAAAGGGGCGGGGGGAATAACACAAACTCCAGTGACATGAAACTGTTTGGCATTTGTATCAACCTGAAAATAAATAAATAAATAAATAAATAAATTAAATAGATTAATTAAATTAAATTAATTAAATTAAATTGAAATAGATGAAGTGGGCTTTGAGAGCAGCTCGCTGCAAGGGTTTGGGGTTTGGCGCGCGCGAGGGTTTTCTAGGGTTTAGGGTTTACTGGACTGGTAGGGTCTGAGGGTTTAGTCAAACCCTAAACCCTAAGCGCTAAACCCTAAACCCTTAACCCTGAACTAATTTGTTGGCTACCAGGTGTTCTTTACGCGTACTAGGGTTTAAAGCGACCGTTGCCCCTCAAACCCTAAACCCTAGACTACTTACTAGGGTTTATTAGGGTTTATTAAGGCTCATTAGGGTTTAGGGTTTTGGGTTTAGGGTTTCTGACCTTAAACAAATGGCGTTTGTTCGCCAAAGACTTGACTCGGAAGACAGCGACGCTGCACAAGTTGTTCTGCTTCAGCTGCACCGCAAAACCCTAAACCCTAAACCCTAAACCCTAAACCCTAAACCCTAGTGCGCCAGAAAGCGCTTCGAAAGCCCAACCGCGAGCAGCAAACCCTAGCAAACCAATTAACCAACCAAATAATAAAATAAATAAAAAAATAAAAAAATAAAAAAGTAAATAAATGACAAACCCTCCATTTATTAATTGTCTTTTTCGTTTTTTCTTCTTTTGTTTTTTTCCTTTCTTGATTTCTCTTTTCGTGGCCTTCAACCCTCGCGGCCATTTGCTCTCGGACTTTCTTTTCAGTTTTCGAAGGGTCCTGAGTTAATAAAAAAGAAATAAAATAATTAAATTAAAATTCGTTAACCAACCATTTAGGGTTTAGGGTTTAGGGTTTGCGCCCCAAATAATTTCAAACGGGGGTCTACGCAGTTCGCGGCAAGAAAATCCATGCGGAAATGCACAAAATAAACTCTAAACCCTAAACCCTAAACCCTAAACCCTAGGCCCTTAACCCTGAGCACCAAACCCTAAACCCTAGACCCTAAACCCTAGAGCTTGAACAAACAGACGCTGCCACCGAACGAGGGGGTACAGCGCCGCACTATCAGGAAATGCTAGCACTAGGGTTTAGGGTTTGGGGTTTAGGGTTTAGGGTTTGGTGTTTAGGGTTTGGGTTTTGTCTCACAGCTACTGCAACATCCCCCAAAACCCTCATGAGGTTGCTTAGTTTGCACTTGGGGGGAGGCGGCGGCAGCAGACCTGAACAAAATAAAACAAATCTAGGGTTTAGGGTTTAGGGTTTAGGGTTTACAATAAGTCGGCTTATTCCATCAAATGAATTAATTATGAAATTATCTTTCTGAATCAAAAAACAACTGAGTTAAATTCAAGTGAAGAAGGCGCAGACAAACCACAAGACAAGCACCTAGGGTTTAGGGTTTAGGGTTTAGGGTTTGCACCCATTCGAATCTTGTCCTGCTTTTCCCTTTCTCTCTCCTGGCGTTTTCTGCGCCGAAGTTTTTTTCTGAAAAAAATAGAATGCAAAAAATAAAAAAGGATTTAAATGGAAAAATGGATTAACAGTTCTAAACCCTAAACCCTAAACCCTAAACCCCAAACGCTAAACCCTAAACCGCAGACCGTAAAACCTAAAGAAATGAAGCAGATGTTAGAAAAAGCACCCAAAGCCCTAAACACTAGACCCTAAACCCTAAACCCTAGACGCTGGATTCAGTAGGTAAACCCTAAACCCTAAACCCTAAACCCTAATTCCTGGACGCAGCAGCTAAACCCTAAACCCTAAACCCTAGAAAACCCGCATCCAAAGCCCTAAGAACTTGGAGCCCCTGCGTCCGGCGTGCGGCCTGGCGCGCACAGCCTAGGGTTTAAAAACTAGGGTTTAGGGCTTAGGGTTTCGGGCTTAGGGTTTAGGGTTTAGGGTTTAGGGTTTACCTTTCTGCTGGGGTCAAGTACATGTTGACAATGGCCTCGCCCTTCGCCACGGTGGCTATGGGGGGCGGGTGTTCAATAAGAGCATCAATTTTTGTCTAACAAAATAAATAAATAAGTAAATAAATAAATAATTAATTAATTAATTAATTAAATTAATTAATTTAATTAATTAATTAAACTAATTAATTAACTCATTTGGTGTTCAGTAAAGGGCAAAAAAAATCCGCAGAAAAATATCCCCTAATGGCCGCCTGGGGTGCGCTAGATGTCTTTGCTGCTGCTGCTGCTGCGCTGCTGCTGCTGCTGCTGCGTTGCTGCTGCACCTCATCTATCTCGTAAGCCTTCGTCTTTGTTTGTTTTAATAAAGGCAAATCCCACGGCTCCACCGCAGGGCAGTCCGACAGCTGCAGCAGCAGCAGCAGCAACAGCAGCAGCAGCAGCAGCAGCGGTAGGAGGCGCAGGGAGGTGCGGAGCAGCGGCGGCGACAGCAGCAACAGCAGCAGCGGCAGCAGCAACAGCAGCAACAGCACCGGGAACAACAGAAGAAGGAATGACGGCAATAGCAGCAGCAAAAGCAGCAGCAAAAAGAGCAGCAGGAACTGCAACAGCAAAAAGAGCAGCAGCAACTGCAGCAGCAGCAAGTTACCCAGATCCTTGCCAAATCTGGTGCTGCAGTCTCAAGTTTCTCTTGCGGGGAAACTTCAGTCTTTGTGTCTGTTCCTGCTGCAGCTTCTGCTGCTTGCTGCTGCTGCTGCTGCTGCTGCTGCTGCTGGTAGGCAATCATGTTTTCCTCCAGCCGCACATAATGTCCCTTAGGCAAAAACTCCAGAGCCTTGCGCTTGCGCTGCAGCAGCAACAGCAGCAGCAGCAGCAGCAGCAGCAGAGCGCGCCGTAGGTATTCGGCAGTGAAAGACTGCTGCTGCTTCTGCTGCTGCTGCAGTTACTGCTGCAGCAGCAGCAATAGCAGCCGCAACAGCCGTACTACCAGCAAAAGCCAACGCAGCAGCAGCAGCGGCAGCAACCAGCAGCAAACATGCTGAGCAGCAAGGCACCGACAGCTACTGGAGCATATCCTACATCCAGCAGCATCACTAGCAGCAGCAGCAGCAGCAGCAACAGCGGCAGCAGCAGCAATACCTGGTTTCTAGCTGTCTTGGTTTGAATTGTTGGGTCATACCACGGGCAAGTGGTTGGATCTTCATAGGTAGTCTCAGCAGCCTGCAGCAGCAGCAGCAGCAGCACAGCAGCAGCATCAGCGTCTGCAGCAGCAGCAGCGTCTGCAGCAGCAGCAGATCCTCACCGTCCGCAGCAGGCGCAGAAACTGCAGCAGCAACAGAGGCAGCAGCCGCAACACCTCGGCTACCACCACCACTTGCTGCAGCAGCAGCAGCAGCAGCCACAGCAGCAGCCACAGCAACAGCAGCAGCAGCAGCAGCAGCAGCAGCAGCAGCCATAGCAGCAGCCACAGCAGCAGCCACAGCAGCAGCCACAGCCACAGCCACAGCAGCAGCCACAGCCACAGCCGCAGCCACATCA
>NW_013541686.1:5900-21380 GCF_000499545.2 Eimeria tenella
ATGGGTCTAGCAGCAACTAAGTTTCCTTCGCTGTCGATTTCTCTTCCAAAGCGATCAAATCTCAAGGGTTTTGTTTTTTTCAAAAGTTCTCTTTCTTTTTCTTCTTCCTGCTGCCGCCGCCGCTGCTGCTGCTGCTGCTGCTGCTGCAGCAGCAGCAGCTGCTGCTGCAGCAGCGGATTCGTCGCCCCGATCCCCGCCGTGAGCTGCCCGGTGCTCGCCTTTGCCTGCTGCGCAGCAAGAGCAGCAGCAGCAGCTGCTGCTGCTGCTGCTGCTGCTGGGCTCGTGGTGCTGGGAGTTGCTGCTGCAACAGCTGCAGCAGCAGCGAGGGAAGGGCCAGACGCGGCGCCCGCCGTTGCTGCTGCTGCTGCTGCTTGCTGCTGCTTCAGCTGCTCCTGAATCTGCCGCTGCAGCGAAGCTGCCTTCTTCGCTTTCTCTAAAGCTTCTCTTGCTGCTGCTGCTGCTGCTTGAATGCTAAACGGCAGCTTCAGGCCCCCCGCTGCACCTGCTGCTGCCGGCGCCGCTGCTGCTGCTGCAGGGGCTGCTGCTCCCGGAGCTGCAGCAGCAGCAGCAGCAGCAGCAGGAGCCTCAGCAGCACCTCCTGCTGCTGCATTGTCGGCTGTGCCATCCTAAACAGAGTACGTACACCACAACAGCAGCAGCGATGGCATACAAGCAGCAGCAGCAGCAGCAGCAGAGTCGGCAGAAGAGGATTCAGTAGCAGCAGCAGCATAATCAGCAGCAGCACCAAAATCAGCAGCTGCTGCTGGATTACTAGCAGCAGCAGCGGAATAGGAAAACGACCGGCGGAATCAGCAGCAGCACCAGAACGAGCAGCAGCAGCAGAATCACCAACAGCACCAGAATCAGCTGCAGCCGCAGAATTAGCAGCAGCAGCAGCAGCAGCAGCAGCAACTCAAGAAGCTAGAAGTGCCTCCCATTTGTGGCAGCAAGTGGTGTTCGAGGTGTATATACACTCCAGAACTCACTCGCTCCCATCTGGTCTTTCTTCGTTTTTGCTGCTCTTCTGCTGCTGCTGCTGCTGCTGTTCCCTTGCCTGCTGCTGCAGCAGCAGCTGCTGCTGCAGCAGCAGAATCCGCGGGACCCGCGGCCTCCATGGCCGTGTGCTGCTGCTGCTGCTGCTGCTGCTGACCAGTTGTCTGCTGCTGTTGAGGTTGCTGCAGCTGCAGCTGCAGCTGCTGACGCTGTTGCCTCTCTGCTGGTGCTGCTGTTGCTGCTGCAGAAGCTGCAGCAGCAGCAAAATCCCGGGAAAAGAATCCAAAAGATAAACACTAAATAAAATAAAAGAGTTAATTACTTAACCAGATGAAGTGTACGTACACTACGCCGAAAAGGCCCAAGGAAGCCTCTGCCGCAGCTACTGCTGCTGCTGCATGCAGCATGCAGCCGCAGCAGCAGCAGCAGCAGCAGCTGCGTTGCCGCGTTTTTTGCCGCTACTCTTCACTATATTTCATTTTCTATTAATTAAAATTAATTTAAAAGGAGAAATTCATTAAAACTCTTTCATAACTTCAAATTCAACTACGTGAGAAGCAGCAGCTGCTGCTGCAGCAGTGCTGCAGCAGCGCTACAGCAAAACAAAAAAGGAATTAAAATTAAATGTTTTTTGATTTTGCTGCTGCAAATGAATTTATACTTTTGAGGTGTACATACACCTCGTCATACACCGGCGCAGCAAGTCCAGATCCAGGTGTATGTACACCTCAGTGCCCAGTTCGTACACCTCTAAACCCTAAACCCTAAACCCTAGTCGAACTAAACCGCAAACTCTAAACCTCAGGAGAAGAACTAAACCCTAAACCCTAAACCATCGACACTCCTAAATGCTCAAATTAAACCCTGAACCCTAAACCGTAGACAAAACCAAACCCTAAACCCTAAACCCTGGAGAGAAACTAAACCCTAAACCCTAAACCCAGAATAAACCCTAAACCTTAAACAAGAACAAAACCCTAAACCCTGAATCTTAAACGCAAACTAAACCCTAACCAGAAGCCGAACCCTCGACCCTTAGCGTTAAACAAAAGCGCTAAACCCTAAACAAGAACCAAACCCTAAACCCTCAAATAGAGCTTAACTCCAAACCCTAAACAAAAGCTAAACTCTAGACCCTGATCAAAGGGTAAACCCTAAAGTGTCAATCCTGAACGAAAACAACCCTAAACCCTAAACAAAAACTAAACCCCAAACCCTAAACAAAAACTAAAACAAAAACTAAACCCTAAACCTTAAACACAAACTAAACCCTAAGAACTACACCCTAAACCCACAAACTAAACCCTAAACCCTAAACCCTAAACCCTAACAAAAAGAGGTTGCTCAGCATGTAGCTTTCATTCAGTCGCTCGGGCGCCCCCTTACAAGCGCACCGTCAAAGCCCCTGCTGCTGCTGCAGCGCAGCAGCACCTGCTGCTGCTGCTGCTGCTGCTGCTCCGAAGCAGCACCTGCTGCTGCAGCGAAGGATCGCCTGCAGCTGCTGCTGCTACGACCTGCTGCTGCTGCAACCTGCTGCTACTACAACGCAGCAACCCCCGGTGCTGCAACGAAACAACCAATGCTGCTGCTGCAACAAAACAACCCCTGCTACTGCTGCGACGAAGCAAACCCTGCTGCTGCTGCTGCTGCTGCAACGAAGCAGTTCCTGCTGCTGCTGCCTTCAGACTGTCGGGCCTCGCAGCAGGTGGGGCTGCGCTGCTGCTGCATTCCTCCTCCTTTGCATGAGCAGCAAAAGAGAAAATGAAAAGGAAGGAATTAATAGTAGATAATTACTAATTATTATATTTACTTACTTACTATTATTTATTTATTGAGTCACCGGCTGACTTTATTCATTTCAAGCGCCCCGGCTGTACAGGCTGTACAGCTTGAGGTGTACGTACACCTAGGGTTTCGCCACTTTTCACTAAAGACACTTCTTGGCATTTTTGCAGATTTCCAACTCCAAAAAGTATTTTATTTTGCATTTTTGAAGAATTAAAAGACTTAATTGATTTAATTGATTATTAATTCGACATTTGCGTCGTGGATTCAAGAGTGGCATTTGGGTGCATGCGTTCGGGTGTACGTACACCCCGCGGGCCCGCGAGCGAATTGCAAAATGCTGAAAAGATCAAATAAATTACAATTTACAACCTCAGCGTTTAGTAGTTTTAGCTTAATTTATATTTTTGAAAATAATAACAAACAAAAGTTCTCATTTCAGGGGCTTTAGGGTCTCTTCAAAAAAGGTCTTTTTGCGTTATTACCCCGCGGCGAAAAGCCCATTAGTAATATCTCTCATATTTTTGTTTTTCATTTTAAATTGTCCCTAAAGCCTTTTATTCTATTTATTTGATATTCAATTGGACTTCTAACCATTCAGATTTGAAAAAACCCACTTCTACACTTTTGTTGTTTAATTCCATTTCTTCCGAACTAGGGTTTGCTGCAGGGCAGCGCCTAGCTGCCTCCTGCGACCCGTTCCCAAACCGCGACCCCAAACCCTAAATTAGGGTTTAGGGTTTATCACTTCTCGTCGAAGGCTTTGTGGTTGGGCCCGACTCCGGGTTCCACAATCCCGTCTTTGGTGGCTCTAATTGCCATAGACAAGTCTGGCACCATATGAAGCCCCGACTTGGCCACCCACCCCAAACCCTAAATTAGGGTTTAGGGTTTCGGGTTTATTCCTCGTCCAAAATTTTGCGTTTGAACAACTCCCGGTTCCACGATCCCGTCTTTGGCAGCCACAATTGCAATCAAACCGACACGTCTGGCACATAGGAAGCCCGCACTTGTCCAGCCGCCCGAAACCCTAAATTAGGGTTTAGGGTTTACTCCTCATCGAAAGTCTTGCGATTCAGCCCGACTCCCTGCTCAACAATGGCATATTTGGGGGCCACGATTGCAATTAAACCGATGAGTCTGGGCGATAAGGAGCCCCCACTTGTCCACCCACCGGAAACCCGAAATTAGGGTTTAGGGTTTAGGGTTTGGGGTTCACTCCTCGTCGAAAGTCTTGCGATTCAGGCCGACTCCCGGCTCGACGAGGCCGTCCTTGGCGGCCATAATTGCAATTAAATCGACGAGTCTGGCAGCATAAGAAGCTTCATTGTCGTACCAAGAAATGAGTTTCACAAAATTAGGGTTTAGCATAATTCCCGCGTTTGCGTCGAAGACAGTGCTGCACTCAGTGCCCAGTATATCCGAGGACACCACGGGCTGCTCCGTGTAGCCCAGGAGGCCCCTGAGGGGCCCCGCAGCAGCAGCAGCTTTGACCACCTGCAGCAGCTCGCTGTAGCTGCTGCTGCGCTGCAGTCTGCAGGTCAAGTCAATCAAAGACACATCCAGAGTTGGCACTCGAACTGCCATCCCCGTGATCTTCCCCTTGAGCTGCGGGAGGCACCTGGCGACAGCTTTTGCTGCTCCCGTGGCAGCGGGAATGATGTTGCCGCCTGCTGCGCGGTTGCTGCGCCACGCGTTGCTGCTGCTGCTGCTGCTGCTGCTGCGGGCCTTGCTGCTGCCGCTGCTCGCCGCGTCCACCGTCTTCTGCGAACTCGTGACTGCATGCACTGTCGTCATTAAACCCTCTTCTATCCCGAAGTTCTCGTCCAACACTTTCAAAAGAGGAGCTAATCCATTTGTCGTGCAAGAAGCACAAGACACAACTTTCATCTCCGGAGAATATTCTGTTTCCGCGTTCACCCCCACCACCAAAGTCGGGGTCACTTCGTCCTTCGCCGGCGCAGATATCACCACGTGACGCGCCCCCTCAGGCCTAAAACCAGCAGCAGCAGCAGCAGCAGCAGCACGTGCAGCAGCAGCAGCACGTGCAGTAGCAGCAGGTGCAGCAGCAGCAGGTGCAGCAGCAGCAGGTGCAGCAGCAGCAGGTGCAGCAGCAGCAGGTGCAGCAGCAGCAGGTGCAGCAGCAGCGGGGGAGGAGCAGCACGGGAGCCGGCGGCAGGGGGAACGCGGAAAGTATAGCAGCAGCAGTGCATTGAAAAAAGAAACAAAAGACATTTAAACGTCATTTAAAACTCATTTAAAAGTCACTTAAAACTCGTTTAAAAGTTATTTAAATGTCATTTAAGAGACATTTAAAAATCATCTAGAAGTAATTAAAAAGTCACTGAAAAGTCACTAAAAATTCATTAAAAAGTCACTTAAAAGTAATTTAAAAGTAACTCAGAAGTCATTAAAAAGAAGAAACAGAAGCCATCAAAAAGCAATTAAATTGGACTAAACGAAAGAAAAAGAGCTTTTAAAAAGGCACCTAAACTGAAGTAAAAAGAAGAAACAAAAGCAGTCGAAAAGGCAATTTAATGGAATCAAAATAGGGAAAGAAAAATATTAAAAAAGGCACTTAAATTGAATCAACGAAAGGAATGAAAAGTATTTAAAAAGACATTTAAGTTGGACCAAAAAAGAAAGAAAAGCATTTTAAAAGGACATTTAAACTGAATTAAAAAAAGAAATAAAAGCACCTAAAAAGGTATTTAAATTGCACCAAAAAAAGAAGAAAAAGGCCAAAAGACAGCAAAACGCCCTGGACGCATTTGAGGGCCAAAAATAGCGGAAAAACGCCGAAAAGCTCCCAAAAAAGAGCAAACAAAGAAGAAAAACGAAAAAACAACAAAAGAAGGCCAGAAAATGAATAAAAGAGGAGAAAAAAGAAAGAAAAATGGAGAAAAAAGGGAAAAACGCGCGAAAACGGACCTGTTGACGTGCTTGCTGGCGAGATCGAAGGTGCAGAAGGCGCCCGTGCTTTCGCAGACAAAGTCCGCTCCGGTGTCTGTCCACCTGATGCTCGAAGGGTCTCTTTCTTTGGAAAGCTTTATTTCATTATTTTCAAAAAATAACTTTCCATCTCTTGATTCCACTTGGCCTTTGAAGCGCCCGTGCACGGAGTCGTGCTTTATCAAGTAGGCCAAGTACTCCGCAGACAAACTCGAGTTTATGTGCGTCACTGCCTGAAACGAACCAATTTTGTTGATTTAATTCGATTTAATTCATTGACTTTATTCTTTTATTCATTTATTTCACTTTATTTTGTTTTAATTCATTTTAATTCATTTAATTTGATGGTTTTTGGTCCAAATGGCACTTTATTTGAAAACATTTGAATAATATTTGGTTTTACACTTAGAGTTTATGTGCGTCACTGCTTGGAAATAAATCCAATAATTTAATTCAATTTAAATTTAATTAAAACTAATTAAATTAATTTGATTTAGTTTGATTAAATTGATGTTTTTCAGTTCAAATGGTGGTATCTTGAAGGAAATTGGCTTTGATTAGGGTCTAACTCGCGCTAAACCCTAAACCCTAAACCCTAAACCCTCGCTCACCATGTCTTTTCTTTTGCTTGCAATTCTAAACACCAATCTCCCAATTCGCCCAAAGCCATTAATGCCTATGCGAATTCTTGGCTCGGTTCCCGGAGCTGTTCCTGCCCACAAACCCTAAACCCTAAACCCTAAACCCTAAACCCTAAATCCTGTCCCAGCAAATAGTATACACTGGCACCGGGCCACTGCAGCAGCCAGGAAGAATGTCCAGAATCGACGAAACGGCCCTAAACCCTAAGCCCTAGGAAACCCTAAACCCTTATCAGCAAACCCTAAACCCTAGCTAGAAACCCTAAACCCTAAACCCTAAACCCTCGCTCACCTGTTGCGGGCTTGGCGCTGCTGGAGTAAATCTGCAAGTGGGGTTTAGGGTTTACGAGCCGCGGGGCGTTCAAACCCTTGCCTGCGGAACCCCTTCCTGCAACAAACCCTAGAGAAGACTCTGCTAAACCCTCGAAGAAATCAGAGGATAAACCCTCGTCCAAACCCTCTTCCAAACCCTCGCTAGGGTTTAGGGTTTCCACCACTGCGCCCTCCGGCAGGGGCTTCAAGTTTCGCTCCGTCGCCAGCAACTCCGTAGCCAGCTCCTGAAACAATCCAAACCCTAAATTCCAAACCCTAAACCCTAAGCCCTCGGCAAAACCCAAACCCTAAACCCTCGCAGCTGCTGGTTCCTCCCCTCGAGCTTGTGAAACCCAAAAAGCGGCTCCTCGAGCTCAGCGTCTCGACGCCGCCTCCTAAACCCTAAACCCTAAACCCTAAACCCTACTTTGACGAGTCCGCAGATGCTTTGAGGGTTTGCTGCTCCGGCCTCCTCGAGAGCAGCCAGCAAGGGCTGGGGATCGGATCCCAGTTCTTGCATTGCGTCGATGACGACAGCTTTGAGTTCGGAATACGCTAAAATAGGGTTTAGGGTTTGGGGTGTATGTAGAGCGCGGTCGCAGAGGGAGTCGGCGGCGAGCGCCAAGTATGAATTCGAGAGGAAGCAGCCGCCGTTTTGAATTCTTTTTGGACTTAAATTTGAAATTGAATTATTTTTATTATTTAAAATTAATTCTAATGAAGAAAAGTCTTCATTTCCTCCAGCTTTCCCACCCCAGACCGCCGCCCCCGAGGTGTACGTACACCGCGGGTGCTGTCTGCATACACTCGGCAAAGAGTGCAGCGCCGAGCAGCTCAGCCAGTCAAACGGCTCTGCGCGCAAACCCTAAACCCTAAACCCTAAACCCTAAACCCTAGACCCTAAACCCTAAACCCTGAGCTCCAAACCCTAGGGGCTCGCGGCGGGCGCAGGGAGAGCCTGCTGCCGCAGTTTCAGCGCCAAAACGCCCGCGCAAGGGATTGGCTCTCCACACGAGGGTTTAGGGTTTAGGGTTTAGGGTTTACCGAATGTGTTGTGGAAGTAAACCGTCAGGGCTTTCCCTCCCGCGGGGTCGGTGAAGCGGAACTGTCGAGGAGCAAATATGTGAATCGGCTCCTGCTGCTGCTGCTGCTGCTGCTCGTCTTCCTCATTTGCTGCTGCTGCTGCTGCTAGAGTTGCTGCCTGGTTTGCTGCTTCTGCTGCTGCGTCGGCGAAGCTCTGTGCTGCTGCTGCGTCGTCGTCGTCTGCTGCTGCTGCTGCTGCCTCTGCAAAGAGCTGCGCCTCTGCTGCTGCTGCTGCTGCTGCTGCTGGGGCGGCTGCTTGCGCCTCATCTGCCGCCTCCTGCTGCAGCTGCTGCTGCGAGTCCTCAAACACTAAACCCTCGTCCGAGGGTTTAGGGTTTAGGGTTTTGGAGTCCTCCACGAGCTTGAGGCCATAGGCCGGCAGCAGCGCAGCAGCGCCAAGACAAAGAGAGAGACAAACCCTCATTATTTTTAAATCCTGAATGCGCACACAGGGTTTAGGGTTTAGGGTTTAGGGTTTAGGATTTAGGGTTTAGGGTTTAAGGTTTAGGGTTTAGGGTTTGCAGTGCTCGCGCTGGGAGCTGATCACTCTGCACGTTTCCTCGATTGCTGCAGCACACAGGAGGCATGCGGGGTAGGGTTTAGGGTTTAGGGTTTAGGGTTTACGGTATGTCGGCGCAGTGGGGCGCGCAGACAGCGGGCGGGTGTCGCCGAAACCCTAAACTCCAGCAGAACTCCAACAAGACAGGAACGACACATTAGGGTTTAGGGTTTAGGGTTTAGGAGTTGCTGACCTTAGAAGACAAAGACAAACACTAATTTGCCCCATAGGCCCCAAAAGACTAAAAAAGAAATCCACGCAAGTCCTAAACCCTAAACCCTAAACCCTAAACCCTAGTCCTGGCGGGCGGAGGGCCATTCCCCCCGGAACACCCAAACCCTCGGACTAGACCTTGCAAACCCTAAACCCTAAACCCTAAACATCGTAAACCCTAAAACCTAGAGCGAGAAAACTCTGCCCCCAGAAACCCTAACCCTCATTCGGCCCCACAGCCGCAAACCCTAAACCCTAGCGCGAGCACATTCAAGAACTTCTCTACACGGTAAGCCTAAACCCTAAACCCTAAACCCTCATCGCCAGCCAGCGGTGGTAGTGGGAGTTCAAATATTTGTGTTCTCAGATAAGATATAATTGGAGAGGCAATAGCCTCCTTAACAGCAGCAGAAATTGCTGCTGCTGCTGCTGCTGCTGCTGCTGCAGCAGCAGCAGGCAACTCCTAAGGTTTCGTGCTTAGCAGCTGCAGCGCGTGCTGCTGCTGCAGCTGCTGCAGCGCCTGCTGCTGCTGCAGCAGCAGGCCGCGAGGGTTTAGGGATCGCAAACCCTAGGCTTGATTATTAAAAAGAGGCTTAGAAAAAGAACGAGGGTTTAGGGTTTGCCAAACCCTAATTTCATAGACGCCCTCGCAAGTCATCCAGCGCTGCAGTACTCAGCAGCTGGCGGTCTTTGTCTGAAGCTGCAGCAGCAAAACAAATAAATAAAATAAATAAATGAATTGATAAATTAAACAATTAAATTAAATAATTAAATTAAGTTAAAAAGAATAAACAGCAGCAAAACGAACAGGATGGGCCTCCGCACAGCAGCAGCAGCAGCGTGAGGGTTTAGCGGGACCAAGACCCCCCACCCAAACCAGGGTTTAGGGTTTAGGGTTAAGGCCCCTCACCCAAACTAGGGTTTAGGGTTTAGAGTTTAGGGTTAAGACCCCCCACCCAAGATAGGGTTTAGGGTTTAGGGTTCAGGGTTGACCCCCAACCCAAACTAGGGTTTAGGGTTTAGGGTTTGCCTTCAATAACGTCAATGAACTCTCGCATAAAACTCGGCAAGTGAGGAGCATCCAGCAGCAAGTCTCTATAAAGGCCTTCTCCGTCTCCAGTAAGCCCCATGAACTCCCTCAGGCTGCAGCCACAAACCCTAAACCCTAAACCCTAAACCCTAGTTCTAAGCTCTAGTTGTAAACCCTAGCGCTGCTAGGGTTTGCGGGGCCGCTGGAGCCGCGGCGAGGGGAGCCCTGGGCATTCGCGAGTCCCCACGCGCTGCCTCCACCCCCACGAAACCCTAAACCCTAAACCCTAAACCCTCACCCTTGTTTTAGGGTTTCGGGAGGAAAAGCTGGAGACGCCGCCACGGCCACCATGTTCTTAAAAAGCGTTTTGCGCTGCTGCTGCTGCTGCGGCTTGTCCGAGGTCAGTTTGTTTGCTGCCAGCAGCAGCAGCTCCAGCAGCAGGGCCTGACGCAACACCCCCAAACCCTAAACCCTAAACCCTCGCCTGGAAGCCCCGCTGCAGATCACTTCTTTGCTTCTTCAGCAGCCCTCCTATCCCCCAGGAGCCCCAGCAGCCCCTAAACCCTCTCCCCCCCCAAACCCTAAACCCTAAACCCTAAACCCTCACCTTCTGTGCCTCTTGAGTTGCCCCCTCAATGCCTGAGAAAACCTCCAAAGCTTCTGCTGCTGACATGCAAAGCAAATCCCCAAACTCTCGCCTCGCCAAAACCCTCGCAGCTTCCGCGTCCAGCAAGCCCGCGCTGCTGCTGCTGCTACTGCTGCTGCTGCTGCTGCTGCTGCTCGGGCTCGCTGCGGCGGGGGGAGGGGGTATCGCTGCGTTGCTGCGGCGCAGCAGCAGATTCGCAACACGGCAGCAATTAAGACTCCAGGAAGAAAACAGGACTCAAACCCTAAACCCTAAACCCTAGTGCCAGCTCGCAAGTGACCCCGATATGCTTTATGGCAGAGACAGCAGCAGCAGCAGCCCCAGCAGCAGCAGCAGCACCAGCCTCAGCAGCAGCAGCTGCTGCTGCTGCTGCAGCCCCAGCCAGTTTCGCACGGGCTGCAGCAGCAGCAACAGCAGCCACTACAGCAGCACCAGCAGCATCAGCAACAGCATCAGCAACAGCAGCAGCAGCAACAGCAGCAGCAGCAAAACATCAACAGCAGCAAGTGGAACTAACGCAGTTTCTTTCTTTTTCTTCTTCTCTTCTGTCAGCAGCAAACGGCCTCCCAACTGGTGGCGGCGGTCCCGCTCGCGCTCTTGTCGCATGCGGCCCAATTGGCTGCAGCAAAAATAAATAAATAAAAAGTAATTAATTAATTTAATTAATTAAATTAAATTAATAGTAGTAAATAATAATAACACTATTTAAGTAATAAAACAGGTCGAAGTTGCGCGAACTGGAGAGAGCCACAGGTGCATGGGCCTGCAGCAGCAGCAGCAGCTGCTGCTGCAGCAACTGCAGCAGCAGTCGCAGCAGCAACTGCAGCAACTGCAGCAGCAGTCGCAGCAGCAACTGCAGCAACTGCAGCAGCAGTAGCTCACCTAAAGGCCGACTGGCCGCCTCCGCCGAGGCCCGAAAGCGCGTTGGAGCTCTGCAAGCCCAGCCCAAACCCCAAACCCTAAACCCTAAACCCTCCCTCTTGGCTCCCACTAGCCCTCGCCCGATCCGCTGCTGCGCTGCTTCCAGGTCCCACCGGCGCTGCAGCTCGCCAAGCCCTAACCCCCACCCCCGAACCCAAACCCCAAACCCTAAATCCCAAACCCTAAACCCCAAACCCTAAACCCTCACGGCGCTGGAGGGCGTCCTGGCGTGGGTTGCTGCTCCCCTTTTTCCAGAAGCAACTTCCCAGCCGCCTTCATCATGGTGGTGTTTGTCTCTGGGCTGTGCGGGGTTGGCCTGGGGGTTGTAGGGGTGCTGCTGCTGCTGCTGCTGCTGCTGCTGCTGCTGCGCATGCAGCTCCCCCAGAGTCGTGGGGCCCTCGCGCTGGTGTGGGGCCTGCCGACGCCACCCCACACTTCTCGAGTCCAAAACATCCGTCATTAAACACCGAACCCTAAAAGGGAGACTTTTGTCTTTCGCGAGGGTTTCCACGGCGTTCATTCGCGAACAAAACTCCCCGTACAACCGCCACTGCAGCGCAAACCCTAAACCCTAAACCCTAAACCCTAAACCCTAAACCCCAAACGCGCGTCGAGAGGGTTTCCACCGCGCTTTTTCGATAACAAAACTCCCCGTACAACCGCCACTGTAACGCAGACCCTAAACCCTAAACCCCACACCCTAAACCCTAAACCCTAAACCCCACCTGGGGGTTATCGAAGTGGGGCCCGACGGTGTGGAGAAAAGCCCACCCCCCACCCCCCAAACCCTAAACCCTAAACCCTAAACCCCACCTGGGGGTTGTCGAAGAAGGGCCCGACGGTGTGGAGAAAAGCGCAGAGGGCTTCGACGTGGTGGACTCCCTGGTCTTTGGAGTTTGAGGTGTCTATACACTCGGAGCGTTTCTGCAGCAACCTGTCTATACACTCCAGCAGAATGGCCTGCGATATCATCTTCGACTTCAGCAGCTCCCCCACAAATATCATGTTCCCTGCGCGCAAACCCTAAACCCTAAACCCTAAACCCTAAGCCCTAGAGCCTGCGGGGGCCGCCTGCGGCCTCCGCCGCGCCCGCTTCTCGCGCGCGAAGCCGCCGCACCCCCGCACCCCCAAACCCTAAACCCTAAACCCCAAACCCTAAACCCTAAACCCCAAACCCTAAACCCTACCTGTCATTGTCTTTTTGTAGTTCAATTCAAACTCGTAGGCGTCGTCTTCGCTGAGGCCCTGCGGGACTGCAATTGGCTCCAAGTTGGCGTTGAAGGAGTCTTCGCACTGGTCAATAAGAATCCTGCAGCAGCAAACCAGCAGCAAAACTAATTATTTATTTTTATTTTATTTAATTAATTTATTTAATTATTATTTACTGGCTTAGTTTTGGAGACAGAAAAGAGGAAGGGACGAAGCGATGGAACCCGCATGTTCCGCTGCATCGCCAGCAGCAGATCAATCCCTGCTGCAGCATGCTGCTGCTGCTGCAGCAGCAACAGCAGCAGCAGCAGCAACAGCAGCAACAGCAGCAGCAAATGAGTTACCTTCGGAACTTGGTGCTCCTGTGGTCGTCTTGAAGGAGCTCTTGGAAGTCCGTCTTCAGCTTTCCGCAGAGCATCACGTACATCTGCAGCAGCAGCAGCAGCAGCAGCAGCAGTTGCAGCAGCGCAGCAGCAACACAACAACAGACGCAACGCAGCAGCAGCTGCAGCAGAGCAGCAGGCCAGCAATAGCAAGCAAGCAGCCGCAGCAGAGCCCCGACACCACACCTCCAGAGCAGCAACACAGCAGCAGCAGCAGCAGCAGCAGCAGCAGCGGACTTGTATGAAGTGGTGCTGGGAAACGGCCTTGTCGAAAATCATTTGCATGAGGGCCTTGACTTCTTTTTCTTGTTTAATTCCAGCATTTAAAATTTGCTGATAAATTCTGTCAAAACGTTCAATTGTGAGTTTGTTCAGCAGGCCCTTCAGGTGCCGCAACAGCACCATTTGCGCGTCCCTGCAGCAGCAGCAGCAGCAGCAGCAGCAGATGCAGCGCACGCCGCAGCGGAAGAGGGGCGGCATGCGCCACAGCAGCAGCAGACGGAGCAGCAACAGCCCACAAACCACCAGCAACCGGCAGTGCAGCAGCAACAGCAGCAGCAAAAGAGCAGCAGCGGCAAATCCAGCAGCAGCAAATGCAGCAGCAGCGGCCACTGCAGCAGCAGCAGCAGCAAAACCCCACGCGAGCCAATTCTGGCGAAACAATCTACAAGCCAGGCAGCTCAATTAATATAACTTGCCGTTAAACTATTTAAATATTTATTACTAATTTATTTATTATTTTTTATTTTTTATTTTTAATTCTTTAAATTAATTTTATTTAATTAATCTTGAGGGCCCCACGGACTCCTTTTGCTTCTCCTGAATGACCACCCAAGAGTCCTTAGAAGGCGCAGGAAGTGTTGCTGCTGCTCCTGCTGCTCCTGCTGCTGCTGCTGCTGCTTTGGGCCTTTCCCGCCTCACGCTGCTGAAGTCTGGAGGCTTCTCTTGAGAGAAGAAACCCCCCAAAGAAGCAGCGCCACGGGGGGCCCCCGGGGGCCCCGCCGACCTGCAGCAGCAGCAGCAGCAGCAGCAACAGCAGCACGTCACTCTACCGGTGAAAAGGCACGCAGATAGCCTCTCCGGATATTTTCACAGTTTATAGCTTTTTCTGCAAAAGATTGAACAGACACGCTGCTGCTTAGCATATCCGCAGCAGCAGCAGCAACAGCAGCAGCAACAGCGGCAGCAACAGCAGCAACAGCAGCAACAGCAGCAGCAACACAGCAGCAGCAGCAACACACCGTGCTGCTCCGAAGCTCCTCATTGTGTCTTCATGCGCTCCCGCGTCTCTAGGCCTTCTCTGCCACTCCTGGTGGTCCATAGCGCCTTGCTGCTGCCTCGACCTGAACTGCTGCTGCTGCTGCTGCTGCTGCGGGTGCTGCTGCTGCTGCTGCGGTGGCTGCGGATGCAGTGCTGCCTGCGGCAAGAAGAAGGCGCCGTCCGCCAGGCGGAAGACAGCATTCACTTTGGGGGGCTGGCAGCTAGGGTGTCCTTTGATTTTGGCTAGGAATCCAATGGAATAAACTGCTGCTGCTGCTGCTGCTGGAGCTGCTGCTGCAGCAGCAGGGGGGGACTGCACAGGCTTCTCCTCTTTCTCCTCAACGTCGTCGTCGCCCCACGCGTCCTTCGGGCTTGTCTTCTTTGCGCTGCTGCTGCCGGCTGAAGCAGCAGGTGCTGCTGCTGCTGCTGCTGCTGGAGATGCTGGCTTGCTGCTGCCTGCCCTTGCTGCAGCAGGCTTTGGAGAAGCAGCAGGCGACAGCCGGCCTCTGCTGCTGCCAGCAGGAGAGCGAGACCGCCTCCTTCTTGGGGAGGCTTCCACAGGCTCTGGGGTGGCAAGAGTTGCTGCTGCAGCACGTGCTGCTGCAGCAGGTGCTGCTGCAGCAGGTGCTGCTGCGGCAGGTGCTGCTACAGCACGTGTTGGTGCAGCGGGCGCTGCCTCAGCAGGCGCCGCTGCAGCAGGTGGTGCTGCAGCAGGTGCCGCTGCAGCACGTGCTGCTGCAGCTGGTGCAGCTGCAACAGGTGCTGCTGCAACAGGTGGCGCTGCAAGTATCGCTACAGCAGGTGTTGCTGGAGCAGGGGCTGCTGCAGCAGGTGCAGGTGCTGCTGCTACTGCTGCAGAGGGCATTGCTGCAGCAGGTGCTGCTGCAGTGGGCATTGCTGCAGCAGGTGCTGCTGCAGCAGGCGCTGCCGCAGCAGGTGCTGCTGCAGGCGCTGCTGCAGCAGGTGCTGCTGCCGACCCGCGGCCTTCAGCGGGTCTCGGAGATGAAGTGCGCGGCGCGGCGGGCCTTTGCTGCTGCTGCTGCTGCTGCTGTGGCTGCTGCTGCAACGGCGGCTTTTGGGATGTCTTCGGCATAGCCAAGCTATCTCTCAGCATCCCCGGGAGGACAGCAGCAGCAGCTGCCGCTGCTGTTGCTGCTGCTGCTGTTGGTTTGTCCTCTGGAGTAAAGACAGCCACAGGGATAGTGCTGCTGGCCATAGGGAGCGGTGTGGGGCGCGCCCACTCAGGCGACCGCGGCTTCTGCTGCTGCTGCTGCTGCTGCTGCGGTTGCTGCTGCTGCTGCGGAGGCCTCTTCTTTTCCTCCGCCTTCATTGCGTCTCTCTTCCCTCTCGGGAGGGCAAAGCGCTGCCACTGCCCCGGCAGCAGCTGCGTCTCTGCGGGTTGCTGCTGCTGCTGCTGCTGCTGCGGCCGCTTCACGGTTGGCCTTGACTTTGGCCACACAGGCGCAGCGCACGGCTATTGCTGCTGCTGCTGC
>NW_013541687.1:0-521 GCF_000499545.2 Eimeria tenella
TTTGGGCTGCTTGGACAAGCGCGCGCTGTGCGGGCGCGTATAAGGACTGAATCAAAACCCTAAACCCTAAACCCTAAACCCTAAACTCCAGTCTCCTCTTTTTCCAGTTTCGTCCTTTACCCCTTTGCCGCTGTCGCCAGCTCTTCAGGCGCACTTTTAATTTATTATTTATTTATTATTAATTAATTAATTATTTATTTATTATTTATTTATTTATTTATTTATTTTCAGGTGGCAAGTCCCTTCTTTTATAAACGCTCTCTTTCTTTCTTTTGGCCTCGAAGACCCCCCCGCTGTGACGAAACAATTTGCTGCCAGACTTCAAATACTAAATGCCCCAGGTTAGGGTTTAGGGTTTAGGGTTTAGGGTTTAGGGTTTAGGGCTTAGGGTCTGGGGTTTGGGGTTCAAGGCTTAGGGTTTATAGGGGGCGTTTTTTGTTCTAGGTCTACGGTTTTAGGGTTTAGGGTTTAGGGTTTAGGGTTTAGTGCTCACTGGGGGCGGTTTTTTTTTTTGGGGTTTG
>NW_013541687.1:621-930 GCF_000499545.2 Eimeria tenella
TATATACATGTAATACATATGTAATATACCTTTATATATATATATATGTTGATGTATATATATGTATTTACTCTACAGCCCACTGCAGCGATAATTTCTCCAAAAAGTGACATTTATTAATCAAAAATGAATAAATGCCACTTAAAATGTTTTATTTCAAAAATATTTTATAATTAAAATTATATAAAGGGTTTGAATGGGCACTGGGGCTCAGTTGGGGCCCCATTGTGGGGCCCCCACCGCGGGGCCCCAGGGGGCCCCTAGGCCCCCCGAGCGGCGGGCTGGATCTCTGAGATTGAATTGATTTTT
>NW_013541687.1:1030-1410 GCF_000499545.2 Eimeria tenella
GGCCCCCTGGGGGCCCCCCTGGGGGGCCCCCCAGGGAGGCGTTGTGTGGGTTAAGCTGGGACTCTGGCTCGATTTTAGAAGTGGAAAATCTGCAGCGTCTGTGGGGCCCCAAGCGGAGCATTGAGTTTTTGGAAAAGAAGCAAAAAGAGGCATTAAAGGGTTTAGAGGGTTTGGGGGCCTCCCTGCAGCAAATGGACTGCAGCGGGGGGGCCCCTCTGCTGCAGGGGCCCTGTGGGGCCCAGGGGGCCCCCCGGAGGCCCGAGGAGTTCTTGCTGTACCCTCCGGAGCTGCATACACACTTTCTCTTCAACGTTATCGCCAGAGAAGCAGCAGCAGCAGCAGCAGCAGCAGCAGCTCCAGCAGCAGCAGCAGCAGCAGCA
>NW_013541687.1:1493-1626 GCF_000499545.2 Eimeria tenella
AAATAAATCCTTTTCCGACATTTTTGCGGATTTTAAATCTTCAAAAACAAAAACAAATGCGAAAATGGAACAATTTGAGCGCAAAAATGCAGAAAAAGCTGCGGAAAATGGCCGCGAGGGAGTGGCGGGGGGG
>NW_013541687.1:1726-1978 GCF_000499545.2 Eimeria tenella
GTCTTCAGCATGCCAGTTTGGCTTTGCCAGATTTCATTAGCAGCAGCAAAAAGGTGACTGTAGTTTTCTTTGTTTTCTTTTCGGGGATAAATTCTAATAAACCCTCCTTTGTGTCTTTCTTCATAGTCCGCTCGAGCTGCTGCTGCTGCTGCTGCTGCTGCTTCCCGCTCCTGCTGCTGCTGCTGCTTCTCCGCCTTCGTCAGCAGCCCCCTGCAGCGCTCCGCCGCTAGCCGCTGCTCTGCGAGGTACCTG
>NW_013541687.1:2078-2210 GCF_000499545.2 Eimeria tenella
TCACGTTTTTAAGGTCTTCGAAAGCAAATTTTGTTTTTGTTAATCAAGTTTTTAATCTCTTTTCTATTATTTGTTTTTAATTCATTTCTTCTAATTTTTATGTCTTCTTTGTTGTTGTTTCTCTTTTAATTT
>NW_013541687.1:2310-3302 GCF_000499545.2 Eimeria tenella
CAGCAGAAAAAGCCTCCAGTTCCACTACGCCTTCTTCAAGCATTTCGTCTTCCCCCGAGTGCAGCAGATCCTCAATAGCAACAGCAGCAGCAGCAGCAGCTCCAGCAGCAGCAGCAGCAGCAGCAGCAGCATGGGGACGTGGCCGCGGGGAGCGCCCCTGCCGCAGCTATGGGCGCTGCACAGCGGGCTGTCTGCAGAGAAAAGACTTGCGGTGGTAAATGCCTTTAAGAGCAGCAGCAAACAGCAGCAGCAGCAGCAGCAGCAGCAGCTAAAAGTCCTCTTCTGCACAGATGTTGCTGCTGTGGGCGTCCAGCTGGGGACCCCCGCGCTGGCTTTGCAGGTGCTTCTCTCACCCCCTAAACCCTAAACCCTAAACCCTAAACCCTAGGCTGCCGGTTGGCTGGGCCTTAGGCCACCGCAAAGCTCAGGTTTAGCCTGGGGTTTAGAGTTTAGGGTTTAGGGTTTACTGTTTAGGGTTTAGGGCTGCAAAACTCGTGTAACCGCCCGGAAGTGGGACGCTTTGCTGTTAAACTAAGTACTCGGCTTTAGGGTTTAGGGTTCAGGGTTTAGGGTTTAGGGTTTAGGGTTTAGGGTTTCTGTTTGCAGATCGGAGCTCCCAAGGACCCCGACCTGTACATACAGCGCGTGTCCCGGGCGCCAAGGTAAACACAAATACATAAATAAATAAATAAATAAATAAACAAATAAATAAATAAAAAATAAATATAATAATAAATAATAAATAATAAATAAATATAAATAATGAAAATAAATGAAAATGAATATTTAATTATTTTAAGATTTATTTTTGTGCAGAAATGCGCAGAAGCTGCTGGCGCTGAGTGACTTGGATTGTCATTTTCTTTTTTTGTGCAAAAAAGAAAAAATTAATTTAAAAGAATTAAATTATAAAGAGACGCTGCTGCTGCTGCAGCCCAGTTTGCTGCTGGCAGCAGCGATGGGAGGAGCAGCAGGAACCTGCTCCTACAAAA
>NW_013541688.1:0-1566 GCF_000499545.2 Eimeria tenella
AGAACTGGGCACTGCTCAGGCTAGAAAGCTAACATTGAAAAGCAGCCTTCGTGATTTATGGCTTAGCCTTTAGGGTCTACGGTTTAGGGTTTAATGTCTAGGGTTTAGGGTTTAGGGTTTAGGGTTTAGGGTTGGGCAGCAGTCTCGCAGTTTGCAAGTGAACAACACCGGGGGGAGACATCCGGCTCAGAGCGAGGGTTTAGGGTTTAAAACGTAGGGTTTAGGGTTTAGGGTTTATATCGGTTGTTTGAAAGCAAAAATAAAAAGTTTCTGTCAACATTTGGTGTTTGAGGGTTTAGGGTTTAGGGTTTAGGGTTTAGGTGACCTGCTGCTCACGGACACCGCCGCGCCCGGAGCCCAAACCGCTCACCCGTAATCGCTGAACCCTAAACCCTAAACCCTAAACCCTAAACCCTATTGGTGGATTTCTGTGGGTTGCCACATCATTGTCTTTCAACTTTGTTCCCTTTTCAATTCACAAGCAAACCCCTTACCGCCCAACTATTCCCTCTTTTAGGGTTTGGGGTTTACGCTGGTTGTCTATCTGTCCGCTCCTGGCAGCCTAAACCCTAAACCCTAAACCCTAAACCCTAAACCCTTCTTCAGCCTCTTTTGCGGCAGAGAGAAGGGGCCTTCTGGCTGGCCTTCTGGCTGGCTTTCCGCCACCACGGTGCCGCCCACACTCTAGGGTGGAGGGTTTAGGGTTTAGGGTTTAGGGTTTAGGGTCTAGGGTTTGTCGCCAGCATGTTTTCTTGGCCTACAATGCTAGGCCCGCTTGTGGCCCTTTTGCTGCTGCAGGCGGCCTTAGGGGCTCCTGCTGCTGCAGCTCCGAGGTCACCTCGCGCCCCGTAAGCGCAATAAACCCTAAACCCTAAACCCTAAACCCTAAACCCTGAGCCCAAGAGTGTGTGGGGCTACTCTCATCCGTACAAGCTGCCCACTGATTTTGCTGCTGCTGCTGCTGCTGCTGCTGGGTGTCATGCGGCTCCTTGGCACTCTCCGTGCTGCTCCCTTCAATGCTGCTGCTGCTGCTTTTGCTGCTGCTGCTGCTGCAGGGATGTTCGCGAGGTTGCTGCTCGAGTTATGGAGGGTTTGGAGCAGCGAACTGGGGCCTCGCCCACGCCTGAGGCAGTGCTGAAGCTGCTGCTGCACCTGCAGCAGCAGCAGCAGCAGCAGCAGCTGCAGCAGATGGGCATCGAGCCCAGCCGACTCACGGCGGAAATAGCCGCTATTGCCTTCGGCCTGCAGCAGCAGCAGCAGCAGCAGCAGCAGACCTCTGAAATAGAAAGGCTTGCTGCTGCAGCAGCCACAGGGCTCATCAGCAAAGGTCTTGCTGCTTCCCTCGGCAGCCAGCAGCTAGATGACGTGCTGCAGCTGCTGCAGCAGCAAATTAGCACAAGGGGGCTGGATCTTGTGCAGCTCAGGGAGGCAATTGTTAAGAAAATTGACCAGTATAACGAGCAGCAGCAGCAGCAGCAGCAGCAGCAAGAGTACCAGCAGAAGTACCAGCAGCAGCAGCAGCAGCAGCAGCAGGAGTACCAGCAAAAGTACCAGCAACCGCAGCAG
>NW_013541688.1:1666-2349 GCF_000499545.2 Eimeria tenella
AGACCCCTTCAATCCCTAAACCCTAAACCCTTGAAACCCTAAACACTTGTAAACCCCAAACCCTTGTAAACCCTTAACCTGTTCCTTCTTAAGGGGTTTAACTCCCTTGCTCCCCGTAAACCCTAAACCCTCAGCAGCAAAAATTTCTCTCGGGCACTTCGAAATGAAGCAAAATAAACTGTCTAGGTTTTGCCCAAGAGGGCTTAGGGTTTAGGGTTTGGCACTCAAACCTAGCAGCCTAGGCCATCAAACTGAGGGTTTAGGGTTTGGGGCTTGACGCGCAATGTTTAGCGCCTAGGGTTAAAAGTGCAAAGTTTAGGGTTTAGGGTTTAGGGTTTAGGGTTTACAGGGTCGGGATTCATGCGAAGACTTCAAGACCTACGACCTCAAATGCAGCGTTTAGGGTTTAGGGTTTAGGGTTTAGGGTCTAGGGTTTGCGAGTAGAAATTAATGCGCTCAGCAAAGTCCCACATATGGTGAAAGGCGTAGCTTTCAGCGTTTAGGGTTTAGGGTTTAGGGTTTAGGGTTTAGGGTTTGTGTGCAGCTGAAAACCCTGAAAAGGCATTTAAAGGAAAAAGAAAGATGGGGGTCTAAAGCAGCAGAGGCGCTGCAGAAGCAGCTGCGAGAGCAGCAGCAGCAAGAAGCAGCAGACAGCAAGTTGCTGCAGCAGCAGCTGCAGCAGA
>NW_013541688.1:2449-2583 GCF_000499545.2 Eimeria tenella
GTTCGACAATGAAATTGGAGACACGCAGCGGGCCATGAAGGGTGCGGCTTAGGGTTTAGGGTTTAGGGTTTAGGGTTTGCAGCCCGTTTCAGTTTCTTTTTCTCTCAATTTAAACTCTTTTTTCTTTTTCTCCT
>NW_013541688.1:2707-3009 GCF_000499545.2 Eimeria tenella
GAGTACCAGCAAAAGTATCAGCAGCAGCAGCAGCAGCAGCAGCAGGAGTACCAGCAAAAGTACCAGCAACCGCAGCAGCAGCAGCCGCAGGAGTACCAGCAAAAGTACCAGCAGCAGCAGCAGAAGTACCAGCAAAAGTACCAGCACCAGCAGCAGCAGCAGGAACAGGAGCAGGAGCCACAGCCTCGTGAGCAGCGGCAAGAGAAATCGGAGCAGCAGCAGCCGGAGCAGCAGCAGCAGCAGCAGCAACAGCAGCCTGAGGTGGAGCGGCAGCAGCAGCAGCCTGCTGAGCAGCAGCGACA
>NW_013541688.1:3109-3259 GCF_000499545.2 Eimeria tenella
CTGAGGGAAGACAAAGGCACTGGGCGTGGTCTCAGCTGCTCGCTGAGGGTTTTAACAGCAAAACCATCTTGACAATAAACCCTCTTTGAAAGGCAAAAATAAAAAATAGGGTGGGTGAGAAATACAGAAGCGAAAGGCGCAGCAGCAGCA
>NW_013541688.1:3280-5028 GCF_000499545.2 Eimeria tenella
AGCCTGAGCAGCAGCAGCAGCAGCAGCAACCTGAAGAGCAGCAGCACCAGGAGCCTGAACAGCAGTATCAGTCTGAAGAGCAGCAGCAGCAGCAGAACGCTTCTGAAGGGCAGCAGCAACAGGAGACTGAACAACAGCAGCAGCAGGAGCCTGAACAGCAGCGGGAGGAACCTGAACAGCAGCAGCAGCAGCAACAGCAGGAGCCTAAACAGCAGCAGGGGGAGCCTGAGCAGCAGCAGCAGCAGCAAGAGCAGCAGGAGCAGCAGCAGCAGCATCAGCAACAGCAGCACGAGCAGCATCAAGAGCAGCAGGAGCGTAAGCAGCAGCAGCGGGAGGAGCAGCAGCAGTCTGAGCAGGAGAAGCCTGAGCAGCAGCGTAAACAGCAGCAGCCTCAAGAGCAGCAGCAGCAGCAGCAGCAGAAAACACCTGCAATGCATCAGAAGTATGAAGACTCCGTTCAAAGAGCGGAACGGGCAGCAGCAGCTGCTGCTGCAAGCGCCGCTGCTGCTGCAGCAGCAGCAACGAGTGCTGCAGAAGCTGCCGCAGCAGCAGCACGGGCAACTGGCGCTCACTCTCAGCATGCAGCCGCAGCAGCTGCTGCTGCAGCAGCTGCAGACGAGGCATCTGCTGCAGCAAGGGAAGCAGCGGGAGCAGCAGCAGAGATCCTGGCGAGTTCAGCAGCAGCAGAGGAGGGAGCAGCAGCAGCTGTAGCACCACGAAGTACAGCAGCAGCAGCAGCGCAGGGTGCAGCAAACACAGCAGTAGCACCAAAAGCAGCAGCACCAGCAGAAAACCCTCATCCTGCTGCAGCAGCTGAAGGAGAGGCTCCAGCAGCACCAGCAGCAGCACAGCCATCTCAAGGAGCAGCAGCTGCAGCACCAGCAGCAGCACCAGCAGCAGCACCAGCAGCACCCAAAGCCGCAGCAGCAGCACCAGCAGCAGCAGCACGGCCGCCAGCAGGAGCACCCGCCGCAGCAGCAAAGCGTGCACCCGCAGCAGCAGCACGGGCACCCGCAGTAGCAGCAGCACGGGCAGCAGCAGCTCCCGCAGTAGCAGCAGCAGCAGCAGGACGATCCCCAGCCGCCGGCCCCGCAGCAAAGCCGGCAGCTGCTGCAGCAGCGGGCGCACGCGGCGGAGCAGCAGCAGCAGCCCACCCCGCAGCAGCTGCAGCGCCCCCAGCAGCAGCAGCAGCAGCAGCAGCAGCAGCAAACGGGAACTCGCACGACTGCCTGCGCTTCGGCAGCGACAGCGTGGGCAAAGACATCCGGAAAATAGAAGATGGATCTGTAGGATCTGTTGCTGCTTGTGCTGCTGCTTGTGCTGCTGTGCTGCGCTGCAGCAGCTACACCTTCAACCTGCGCCGCAGCTGGTGCTACTTGAAGGAGACACAGGAGCCTGCAGCAGCAGCAGTAGCAGCAGCAGCAGTTTTCAAGCCGCAGCCTTCTTACGCGGAGCCTTTGGTCTCAGGTTTGAGGAGCTGCCAGCCTGCTGCAGCAGCAGCTACCAGGCGCCTGCAGCAGCAGCAGCAGCAGCAAGAGCAGCAGCGGGAGGCCCCTGAGGAGAACGCAGAGAACAGCGGTGTGCTCCCCTCAACTGAGGAAGAGCTGCTGCAGGGACTGCAGCAGCAGCAAACTGAAGTGCTGCAGCAGGGGGGCCCCCCGCGAAGCGCAGCAGCAGCCCCATCGAGCAGCGAGGGCCCCCCCGAAGAGCCCCCAGCAGCAGCAGCAGCAGCAGCAGCAGCAGCAGCG
>NW_013541688.1:5069-5538 GCF_000499545.2 Eimeria tenella
GGCCTCCAGTACGGCTGGGGGCCCCCAGGGTACTGGGGGGGGCCCCCCGGGGGCCCCGGATGGGGGGGCCCCCTCCAAAGACTTCACCAACTTGTAGACCATCCCCTGAAGACTGTGGGGGGCCTCGTGGCTGATGACCTTTTGGGTTTGAGTCCCCCGCCCCTGGGCAGCAACATGGGGGGCCCCTACTACGGGGGCCCCCCTGGGGGCCCCTACGGGGGGCCCCCAGGGGGCCCCTTCAGGGGCGCTGCTGCTGCAGACCAGGGCTTTCTGGGGGCCCGACGCAGACTCGCACACGCACACCAGGGGGGCCCCCAGGGGGCCCCCTTCGGCTGCGTTTTGGGCGAGTGCTGAGTGCCTGCAGCCCTGGGGGCCCCTGGGGGCCCCCAGGGGGCCCCCTGAAGACCCACGGGGCCCTTTGGGGGGGCCCAGGGGCCTTTAGGGGGAGCCAGGGGCCTCCAGGGGCCCC
>NW_013541689.1:0-382 GCF_000499545.2 Eimeria tenella
CGGGGGGCCCCTGAGGGCCCCTGGGGGGGCCCTGGGGGCCCCCCGGGGGCCCCCGGTGGGTCTGGAGCTGCTGGGGGCCCCCGGACCTCTTGAGAACTTGTATTGGAGCGCGAGGGGTCTAGAGAGGCTCTGCTGCTCCAGTCTGTCACTGTACCTGCTGCTGCTGCTGCTGCTGCTGCCGCTGCTGCTGCTGCTGTGGGGGCGTCCAGTGTCTCAGCGAGAGAGGGGACTGTTGTGTTGGTGCTGCTGCTCAGCCTCGCGCTGGTGTCCCCAACAGCAACGCTGCTGCTGCGCTGCTGCTGCTGCTGCTTCGGAAGTGCAATTTGCTGCTGCTGCTGCTGCTGCTGCTGCTTGAGTCCGGCGTCTTCCTGACAGCCACTTG
>NW_013541689.1:402-636 GCF_000499545.2 Eimeria tenella
GAAGCTAACCTAGAAGGTGCAGCAGCAGCTAAGGGGCTAATATAGCGCAAAAATGCGGGGTTCTTGCTGCTGTTGCTACATCTGCTGCTACTGCTGCTGCTGCTGCTGCTGCTATCTGATTTTCGCTCTTTGGTGAGGAGAGTCCGTCGCAGCATTTCATCGGGGCACTCAATTCGCGTTGCTCAATGCAGCAGCAACAATGAGCTCGTTGCAGCAGCAGCAGCAGCAGCGGGG
>NW_013541689.1:736-890 GCF_000499545.2 Eimeria tenella
TCCCTGCGCAAGACCAGCCGGCTTGCTGCTGCTGCTCGGCGTCGGTGTCTGTTGCTGCTGCTGCTGCTGCAGCTCCTGCTGCAGCTGCTGCTGCTGCACCTGCTCACGACTGGACCCCGGCGGTCGTGGGGGCCCCGGGGGCCCCCCTCAGGGG
>NW_013541689.1:950-1206 GCF_000499545.2 Eimeria tenella
GCCCCTGGGGGCCCTTGCTGCTGGTTGGGACTGCGTGGAGGCCCCCCCCAAAGATCCATCTGAAAAAGAGCTGCTGCTGCTGCTGCTGCTGCTGAGGGAGGCCTGGGGGCTGGAAATCCTGCTGCAGCCTGAGCTGTCGGACAGGTGCCACTGAAACTGCTGCTGCTGCTGCTGCTGCTGCGACTGCGACTGGCTCAGCAGCCTCTGCTGCTCGCGGAGCAGCAGCTGCTGCTTCTGCGGTGGCTGCTGCGGCAGT
>NW_013541689.1:1265-1544 GCF_000499545.2 Eimeria tenella
TCCTGCGGCTGCTGCTGCTGCGGGGGAGCAGGGCCCTCTGGGGTCCAGTGACCCATGGGCCCTGCTGCAGCTGTGGCGCTGCCTGCTGCTGCTGCTGCTGCTGCTGCTGTTGCTAGGGATAGACCCAGGCTCCGCCACGTATCTTTCTTGAGAGCTAAAAAGGCGAGCTGACGAGCAGCAGGGGCCGCGGTTTGCTGTGCAGCAGGGCTGCTGCTTTTGCTGCGGGAGCTCTGCTGCAGCTGCGTTAGCTGCTGCTGCAGCGCCGCGAAGCCCAGCAGC
>NW_013541689.1:1580-1729 GCF_000499545.2 Eimeria tenella
AAAAGCTGAGAGTGACCCTAAACCCTGAACACAGAGTCAAATAGGCTAAGACAACAGGCGCAGCAGGGCCTCAGCCCTAAACCCTAAACCCTAAGGCTCAAACCCTAAACCCTAGGACTTGCTTCGGCGGTGATTGGCCCAGAGGGCTC
>NW_013541689.1:1829-2116 GCF_000499545.2 Eimeria tenella
GGTCCATGAGCTCTGTTGCTTAGTAGAGACTCACTCTTGTCTTTTTGTCTTTTCTCTTTTCTTGTTTTTAACCCAAAAGGCCCGCAGCAGCGCAGCAGGGGCCCCTGGAGGCCCCAAAGCCGCAGCACTGCCACCCAGCTGTCTCAGGGGCCCCCGGGGCCTCTCTGCAGCACATAAGTGACAACGGGGGCCCCTCTCCCTGCAGCCCCAGAAGAGCGTGCCGCAATCCCCGCTACTGCCACTGCTGCCGCTGCTGTCGCTGCTGCTGCTGCTGCTGCCGGTGCCTG
>NW_013541689.1:2216-2349 GCF_000499545.2 Eimeria tenella
CAGCTAGGTAAGCAGCGCCTGCTGCGCTTTGTGCCTCTCTCTGATAAAGAAATACAATTTATAATTGCTGCTGTTGCTGCTGCTGCTGCAGTCTACTCAAGAGCAGCTTCAACCAGCTGCAGCAGCAGCAGCA
>NW_013541689.1:2363-3434 GCF_000499545.2 Eimeria tenella
GAGAAGATGAAGGCAGCAGAAGCAGCAGCAGCAGCAGCAGGGCCCCACCAGGGGGCCCCCATGAAGGCCAAGGGGGCCCGCCTGAGCCCCCTCAGTGCCAGAAGCCCCAGTGTGTCTCCGCCGCGGACTCCAGCCTTCAGCAGCAGAAGCAACGCCAGCTGCAGCAGCCCCCGCAGCTGCTGCAGCCCCAGCAGCAAGAGCAGCAGCAGCAAAGTGTGCAACACTCCCCGTAACTCCAGCAGCAGGACCTGCAGCAGTCCACGCAACTACGATGCTAGCAGCAGGGTCTGCAGCAGTCCCCGCGGCAACAACAACAACAGCAACAACAGCAGCAGCAGCAGCAGCAGCAGCAAGAGCTGCAGCAGCCCCCGCAGCGGCAGCGGCAGCAGCAAAAGCTGCTCCAGCCCCCGCAATAACAGCAGCAGCAGCAGGAGCTGCGTCAGCCCCCGCCACAGCAACAGCAACAGCATGAGCTGCAGCAGCCCCCGCCACAGCAACAGTAGCAAGAGCTGCAGCAGTCCCCGCCACAGCAGCAGCACGGTCAACAGCAAACGCTGCACGAGTCCGCAGAACAGCAGCAGCAACAACAAAAGCTGCAGCAGTCCCCACCACGGCAGCAGCACCAGTAGCAACAGCAGCAGCAACAGCAGCAGCAACAGCAGCAGCAACAGCAGCAGCAACAGCAGCAGCAGCAGCAGTAGCGATGGCTTCGAGACGCGGCTGCTGCCTCTTCCCCGCTGCATGCGTGCTGCACCTGACCCTGCCTGTGTTGCTGAAAGAGAGCAGCAGCTGCTGCGCTACATTGCTTCATTGCAAGAAGGAGGCCAGAGCAGCAGCAGCAGCAGCAGCAGCATCAACAAGCAAGAGGGCTGGATAGAGCTTGAGTACCCTGCCGGCCCTGCTGCATCTGCGAGCTCTGCTGCTGCAGCAACAGCAGCGGCAGCAGCAGCGGCAGAAGCAAGCACAGGCGACCCCACAAAGCGTGCCCCCCAGGACGACCCAGACAGCAGCGCTCCGTGTGAGCCCCCGGGGGGCCCCCCGGGGGGCCCCCCCGGGGGGCCCCCCCGGGGG
>NW_013541689.1:3476-3872 GCF_000499545.2 Eimeria tenella
GGGGGGCCCCCTCGGGCGTTTTTTGTGTCTCGGGGGACTCTGCTGCAGCGGTGTCTGACGCAGGAGTCGAACTTGCGAGACGCAGGGGGTTTGGCCGTGAGGGTGCAGGTGCAGCTGCTGCAGCAAGTTTTGAGTTCAACTTTGCCGCGACAAGTGTTTGAACATTGCTTCCGACTGGGGATCCCCGAAGGGCCAGACGCAGCAAGAGCAGCAGAAAAAAAAAGGATTCAAAACGCTCTCAGGAGAACCAAGGAGCACCTCGAGGTCCGCAGCAGCAGCAGCAGCAGCAGCAGCGGCAGCAGCAGCGGCAGTGGGGCTGCTTTTGGCTTTCTGGGCGGGGCAGGCGGCGCTGCAGAGCGCGCAGCGGCAGTCTACCCACCGCAGCCGCAGCCGCAG
>NW_013541689.1:3929-4147 GCF_000499545.2 Eimeria tenella
TGTTCAGCGGCTGCTGCCTTCTCCCTTAGACTTAGCAGCAGCATTTGAGCAGCTGAAAGCAGCAAGCGAGTCCCTGGGATCTTCCGACCCCAGCAGTTCCCGACCCCAGGCAGCAGGGCGTATCCGTTGGGGTGCCCCCCCGGGGGCCCCGTGCGGGGCCCCCCCCGGGGGCCCCGCGGGCGCCCCCTGCGGGGGGGCCCCCGGGGGCCCCTGCGGGC
>NW_013541689.1:4236-4754 GCF_000499545.2 Eimeria tenella
CGGGCCGCTGGCGAGGGCTATGGAGGCGCTGGGGTGGTGGCCGTGCGAACTGAACAGCAGCGACAAGAAAGAAGTGCTGCTGAGTTTGTCGCTGGCCGACGAAGTGGCGCACCCGAAGGCGAAGTTGGCGGCGAAGAAGGTGCTGCCGCAGGGAGTCACTAAAAGAGGGTTTGTGCTGGCTCTCGAGTACCTCCCTTTCAACCTGCCCGAGTGGCCCGTGAGCTAGGGTTTAGGGTTTGGGGCTTGGGAGCGTCTTCGGGGGTGGGGTTGCGGGGTGGCGTTTAGGGTTTGCGCTTTGGCGCGAGCTCGCTGTTCGTGGGCCAGTTTAGGGCCTAGGGTTTAGGGTTTAGGGTTTGGGGTTTGGGACCTTTGCTGCTGTGATTTTGGGGCTCAGATAACTCACGATCGCCTCCCTGTGGCTGGCCGTACCGACGGCCTGAAGAAGCTGATCTCGGGGCCTGCTGCGGCTGCGGCTGCTGCTGCTGCTGCAGACGCAGATGCTGCAGCAGCAGCAGCTG
>NW_013541689.1:4785-6330 GCF_000499545.2 Eimeria tenella
TGCTGCGTACCCCTTCGGCTTCAGCGGAGTGCCCCTCGTCGTTTCCCCTCGCCAGCCGGTCTCCTTGCAGCACGTGGCCTTTCCTGTGCGGAAGCTGCCCAGCAGCAGCAGCAGCAGCAGCAGCAGCAGCAGCAATCAGCAGCAGCAGTCGCCTGCTGCTATCCAGGAGGCCGTGCTGCTCTGCCAGGCAGCGCTGCTGCTTTGCCTCATATTTGGCCTCGACGTCTTCAGCGAATTCCCCAACCTGAAAGTGCCAACTTCCTGCAATGCAGCGGCAGCAGCAGCAACAGCAGCAACAAGGACTGCTGCGTCTGCTGCTGCCAGCGCAGCAGCAGCAGCGGCGAGTGCATCTGCTGCTGCAGCGGATTCTGCAGCAGCAGCTGCTGCTGCGAAGCGAGCTGCAGGGCAAGCCACCGACAAGCAGAGTGCAGCAATCGCTGCTGCTACTGCTGCTGCTGCTGCTACTGCTGCTGCTGCTGTTGAAAGGCTTCTTTGTGACTCCCCTCTTTTCCTTGAAGCTGGACAGATGGAGCCAAGTGTCTACATCAAGGCCTCTGCACCAAGCAGAAGCAGCACCAACCGAAATAGCACCAGCAGCAGCAGCAGCAGCAGCAGAACGCAGTCTGTGAGCGGACAAAGAAGCTCCTGCAAGCGCCTGCAGCAGCAGCAGCAGCAAAACGGCACTTCAAAGCCAGATCCTCTCCACGGAGTTTCCATCCGAAGGGCCAAGGTTCCCAGCTGGCATTTAGCTCAAGTAAGCTGCAGCACTGTGCAGCAGCAGCAGCAGCAGCAGCAGCAGCAGCAGCTCACGACAGCTGCTGCAACTCATAGCAGCAGCAGCAAATGCATCTGAGTTCGCTAGCGACCTCTGGGGCCCCCAATGTGTTGTAGAGCCCCTCAGGGGCCCCAGCGCTCCCCACTAAACCCCCTAGGGGGCCCCCCGGGGCCCCCTAGGGAGCCCCTGTGGCTCGCCTCAGGGCGTAGGGTCTAGGGTTTAGGGTTTAGGGTTTAGGGTTTAGAATGGCGGTTTGTGCCTCGTTTGCTGCGCAGGACTTTCTGCTGAGCCGGCTGGTGTCAGTGGAAGAGCTGCAGGCTGCGCTGCCGTGTCTGCTGCCAGTGGACTGGGTTGCTGCTGCTGTGTCTCTGCTGGTGGGAGCCGCAACAGCAGCACTTTCGCCAGTGGAGTGGCTGGGGCTGCTGCGGGCCTCTTTGGAGGGGCCCCCAGCAGCAGATTTGAAAGTTGTGGGGCAGCGCTATGCTGCAGTGCATCCCCGTCCGACTCCGTTGAAAGCCTCGCCTGCTGTGATTCGAACGATGCGTCTGCTGCAGCAGCAGCAGCAGCAGCGCCAGCAGCAGCAGCAGCAGCTGCAGCAGCAGCAGCAGCAGCAGCACGAGCTCGAGGAGTCCTGGAGGGCCACTTGCGCCCCCAGCCGCATGGGGCTGCGCTGGAGCTCCTTCACGACGGTCCAGAAGCAGACGAAGAAGCAGCAGCAGCAGCAGCAGCAGCAGCGCGCAGCAGCAGCAGCAGCAGCCACAGGAGCGGAA
>NW_013541689.1:6391-6518 GCF_000499545.2 Eimeria tenella
CCACCGGAGACCTGCGCAGCATGCAGCAGCAGACACTCAGGGCGCCTCTGCCTGTGCCGCAGAAGCGTCAGCAGCAGCAGCAGCAGCAGCAGCAGAGGACGTGGTCCACTGGTCACGATGCGCTGCC
>NW_013541690.1:0-288 GCF_000499545.2 Eimeria tenella
CGAGCTAAGTGGCAGCTATTGTTGCTTCTGCTGCAGCTACAAGTAAAAGTATTTGTATAAATGTTTAAAAATGTGACAAAAATGGGGGGCAGATGACAGATGCTGCTGCTGGCGCCGCCGACCGCTGCTGCTGCAGTTGGGGGGCCCCGTTGGCTGGAGCGAACAGCTGAGGACTGCTGCTGCTGTTGCTGCTGCTGAAACTGCAGCAGCAGCAACTTTCATCTAAGTTTTGTGGAGTTTAGTTGCTTTTCATAACATTTTTCGCCGCATCAGCATCCGCGGCCCTTG
>NW_013541690.1:341-531 GCF_000499545.2 Eimeria tenella
GCTGCCACAACAACTAGCGCTGCTGCTGCTGCTGCTGCTAGTGCTGCTTCCCCCTGCGACTGAAATGATACCCAGAAGGCCCACGGCCATTCAGCTAAGCGACGACGAGCTCGCGGCGATAATTACGGGCATTCGCCCGCACCTGCTTCCGCAGCTGCAGCAGCACCAGCAGCAGCGGCTGCAGCAGCAG
>NW_013541690.1:631-806 GCF_000499545.2 Eimeria tenella
GTGCATTCGGTGTACGTACACCTGAACTTGCTGCACACGGGAAGCAGCAAAAAGCAGCTCTAGACACCAGCTGAGCTGCAGCAAAAAGACTGGCTATTTGTTGTCTTTGCAGAACCTGCAAGTTCTTTCAAATAAATAAGAAGTATTAATTATATATTATTTATATATAACGCGG
>NW_013541690.1:906-1511 GCF_000499545.2 Eimeria tenella
ACGGAGGACAGGAGACGAGGAAGTGCAGTGGGAGCCGACGCTGCAACAGCACCAGCACCAGCAGCAGCAGGCGGCACCGCAGGAAGGCACGAACTTCACCCCGCTCGAGCAGCAGCAGCCCCAAGACCAGCAGCAGCAGCAGCAGCAGCAGCAGCAGCAGCAATAGTGGCTCTCTCCTCGGGCCATTGCATTTGTCTCAATAGGGATCTCAGTGTCTAGATACACAGAGAGGCAGCAGCAACAGCAGCAAAGGCAGCAGCACCAGCAGCAACAGCAGCAGCACAAGTTGCAGCAGCAGCAAGAACAGCAGCAGCAACTGCAGCAGCAGCAAAGTGGCTGTCTTGCTGATTCTTCCAGGGCTTCTGGGCCCATGGAAATTGCTGCTGAGGGCCCCTTTGTTTGTTATTTGGGTTTTATTTATTTTTCAAGTTTATTTCAATTAGAAGATTGAATTTAATTATTTCATTTGGCTAATGTGTTGAATTAATTCTTTTTCTGCATTTGCAGCGTCTGCTTCTGCTGCCAGCAGCACCAGAAACTGCTGCTAAGCTGCACCAGCAGAAACTGCAGCTATGCAGCAGCAGGAACTGCTGCTAAGCAGCAGC
>NW_013541691.1:0-484 GCF_000499545.2 Eimeria tenella
GACAGCACCCACGCCAGCAGCACCCCCTCCCCGCCTTCCCCCTCCCCACCCCCACCCCCACCCCCACCAGCAACAGCAGCAGCAGCAGCAGCAGCAGCAGCAGCACCTGTGGGGTGGCGTGGACAGTTTCGTCGACGAGGACGAGGGGCTGGGGCCCGTCTCCGGAGACAGCGGGGAGGTGCAGGTGTGGGGCCTTGAGGGCCTTTTTTTGTCTCTGGAGTTCTTCTTTGTGTCTCCTTTTGAGGGCCCTTTTGTCTTCCTTTGCAATTTGCTGCTGCAGCCGCCGCTCCGCCTTCCCCACCTTCTTCGCGTCCTTCTTCGCCAACTTCATCATTTTCTTTTGTCTCTTTTTTTCCTCTTTGAACATTTTCCTGTCGCACCTGCTCATGCAGCTCAGTCGCGGGGGGTACGCGGGCGACGGGGGCCCCAGAGAGTGGTTTGCTGCAGCAGCAAACGTCCGGGGGGGCCCCCGTGGGGGCCCCCC
>NW_013541691.1:584-775 GCF_000499545.2 Eimeria tenella
TCGAAGAGCCTTTAATACCTAATTCTAAACCCTAAACCCTTAAACACCCAGTTCTAGACCCTAAGCCCTGGAGCCCCTAAGCCCTAAACCCTAAACATCAAATAAATAAAGAGGTATGTATGGGGCTGCAATTACACCGCTGCTGCCGTTACTACTGCTGCAGCAGCAGAAGCAGCAGCAGCTGTTTGCGG
>NW_013541691.1:875-1179 GCF_000499545.2 Eimeria tenella
ACGCCGCCCTCCTCGGGCTGGGGCCCCGAGGGGGGCCCCCGGCTGCTGGGCGGCCCGCGGGGCCCGGGGGGGGCCCCCGAAGAAGCCCCAGAAGGCTGCAGGCTTGACCACTGCGGGCCCCCAGGGGGGCCCCCTCGGGGGCCCCCAGGAGACCCGTGCGGGGACCTTGCGGGGGGCCCTTCCTGGGTGTCCTCCTGCGTGTCCCAGAGGCTCTCAAGCGACGCCGTTCGGGGGCCCCCCCGGGGGGTCCCCCACGGTGGCGGGGGCCCCCCCGGGGGCCCCCCCGGGGGCCCCGAAGCGGGCG
>NW_013541691.1:1243-1383 GCF_000499545.2 Eimeria tenella
GGGCCCCCGGGAGAGGCCTCGGGCTGCAGCAAAACGGGAGAGGAGGGAGAGTCTGCTGCTGCTAAGGGAGAAGGAGCAGCAGCAGAGTGGCAGGGGGCCTGCAGAAACATCCGGGAGTGGGGGGGGGGGGGGGGAGAAAA
>NW_013541691.1:1556-2177 GCF_000499545.2 Eimeria tenella
CGGTAACACTATGTCTGCAGCAGCAGCAGCAGCAGCAGCAGCAGCAGAGTGGCAGCAGCAGGAGGAAGAGGAGCAGGAGTGGGTTAGTGGGGGAGGGAGGGGACGGAAGAGGGCAGGGGGAAGGGCGAATATAGCTTGCGCAAACCCTAAACCCTAAACCCTAAACCCTAAACCCTAAACCCTAAACCCTAAACCCTAAACCTTAAGCAGTGAGCGCTTCCGGAGGCGCTTCGCCACCCAGCGATTTCCCTCGGCGGGTTTTCGTGCCAGCCCTCGCAGCGACTTCGAGTGTAGCGGTTAGAATCAAGGGTTTAGGGTTTAGGGCTTAGGGTTTAGGGTTTAGGGTTTGGCTTGCCGAGGTCCGGGTAGTTTTCGTGGGACCTGTCCGGATAGAGGTCCCCGTGGACCAGCCAGAGTTCAGCCAAAAGGGCCGGAGGGTTTGAAATGAAATTGGGTTTATGTTTTAAAGCATTTTTGAAAGAAAGAGAAGAGCCCTCTTGGGCGGTGAGGTGTATCTGCAGCTCCTGGAGGCAGGAGCGCAGGGTGTCTGTACACTCCAAACCCCCGCTGCGCAGCCGGTGCAGCAGCAGCTGCTTCTCTTCCTGGAAGTTTTCGAGGGTT
>NW_013541691.1:2277-2726 GCF_000499545.2 Eimeria tenella
GCTGCTGCTGCTGCGACAAGTGCTGCTGGTGCTCAAGGTATAGCTGCTGCATCTGCTGCTGCTGCAGCTCCTGATTCAATTCTGCTTCCTTATAACCTTGCTGCAGTGACATTCTCAGTTCCGCCTCGGGGAGGAAGCAAGAAGCCGGAAGCGCGCCCACATACGAACTGCAGCAGCAGCAGCAGCAGCAAAAAAAAGAGGCAGCAGCAGCAGCAACAGCCGCATCGGTGCAGCAGCAGCAACAGTCGTAGCAGCAGCAGCAGCAGCACAATAAGAGCAAAGACTGTTGCAGCGAATAGCGACAGTAAAAAAGAAGTCGCAGCCCCAGCTGCAATTGCTGCAGCAGCTGCTGCTGCTGCAGCTGCTGCAGCAACTGCAGCAACTGCAGCTGCTGCAGCAGCTGCTGCTGCTGCAGCTGCTGCAGCAACTGCAGCAACTGCAGCTGCTGC
>NW_013541691.1:2763-3098 GCF_000499545.2 Eimeria tenella
GCTGCAGCAACTGCAGCTGCTGCAGCTGCTGCAGCTGCAGACGTACGCTTCTGTCCAGGAAATCGGATCGAACCAGATCCAGTGTGTTGCTTCCTCTCCGTCACCATCTGCAGCAGCAGCAACAGCTCTCAGCAACAAAATGCAGCAGCAGCAGCAACAGGGGCAGCAGCAACAGACGCAGCAGCAATAAGAGCAGCAGCAACTCGGCAGCCCATGGCAAGGGCTCACCTGGTGCCTTGGCTGCTGTTGCACTCCCGGCCTGGCCCTCTTCGCAGCTGCTGCCGTTGCTCCCTTGCTGCTGCTGCTGATCCTGCTGCTGCTGCTGCTGCTGCTTC
>NW_013541691.1:3126-3742 GCF_000499545.2 Eimeria tenella
CAGCGGATCGCCCCCCTCCGGGAGACGCTTCCGCAGCGAGGAGACACCTGGAGCTTCTGCTGCTCTAAACCACTTCCGCCATTCTTTGTGGTAAGTCCACTGCCGCCGCGTCAGCTCCACCGCAGCATAGCCCTGCAGCAGCAGCAGCAGCAAAGTGGCAGCAGCATTAGCAGCAGCAGCAGCGCAGTGGCAGCAGCTGTAGCAGTAGGGGAAGCAAAGCAGCAGCAGCAGCAGGGGAAGCGAAGCAGCAGCAGCAGTTGCAGCGGCAACGCCGCAGCAGCAGCAAGCAGCAGCAGCAGTGGCACAGTAGCAGCAGCAAAGCAGCAGCAGCAGGAACTGCAGCGCAAGGCGCAGCGTCCGCGCGGAGGGCGCAGGAAGGCGCTGCTGGGGCTGCTGGGAGCTGGCTAGGGTTTAGGGTTTAGGGTTTAGGGTTTGGAGGCACCTGCAGCAGCAGGCGGGGGCTGGTGTAGAAAATGTAAAAGAGAGTTCTCGTCTCCAGCTTCTCCAAATGACTTGTGCGGAAAGGCGTTGGAGCAGCAGCAACATAACACTGCGGCAGCAGCTCCCTGCAGCAGCAGCAGCAGCAGCAGCAGAGTGGCGGGGGGGGGGGGGGGGG
>NW_013541691.1:3842-4058 GCF_000499545.2 Eimeria tenella
GGGAGGCGCAGCCGACAGCATCTGTTGCTGCACCAGAGCGCCTGCGCGGTATCTGCTAAACCCTAAACCCTAAACCCTATATCCTAGAGCTTAATAATCGAAATTGTAAAAATAAACTCACTGAAGACTTCTACAAACTAAGAAGACAACTTGATCTCGCTGAAAAGCCGAACCCCCTTAAACCCCAAGCCCTAAACCCTAAACCCTAAACCCCAA
>NW_013541691.1:4158-5014 GCF_000499545.2 Eimeria tenella
AGCAGCAGCAGCAATGCGGCCGTGGAGGCAGCAGCAGCAGCAGCAAATTGGCTGAGAAAGCGACAGCAGCAGCAGGGAAATGGCCGCTGCGGCAGCAGCAGCAGCAGCAGCAAAATGGAAGCCAAGAAGCAGAAGCAGTTAAGCAGCAAAAAGAGACCCGAAGGGAAAACAGATAAAGGGGTCAAAGAAAGACCAAAAAAACGAAAATGAAAATAAAAGAAATGAAATAAATAAATAAATAAAAGAAATAAAATAAATAGATTAAACAATTAAAGTAAATAATTAAAATAAATAAAATAAATAAATAAAATAAAAAGCTGCTCACTCGACTGTCTTCGTGACGGGCGTTTCGGAGATAGGCGAAGTGAATGCGCCGTAGAGACACCTGAAAATAAGGGTTTAGGGTTTAGAGCTAGGGTTTGGACTTGAGGGTTTAGGGTTTAGAGCTAGGGTTTAGACTTGAGGGTTTAGGGTTTAGAGCGGCTGGGGAATGGCAATGAGGCCCGAGGGCAGCAGCAAAACGCGAAGCAAGGCTGAAGCTCTGCTGCAGCAGCTGCTGCTGCAGCAGCAGCAACAAAGCAGTGCGAAACTAAAGTCTAAATAATAATCTAAAATGGCAAAATGAAATAAACAATAATAAATAAAATAGAGACAAGCTAAAAAGATAAAAATAAAAACTTCGTCTGCTGCAGCTACCTTTAATTCCTTTTTGTTTACTTCATCTTTGCCATTATTGTTTTGCTGCTGCTGCTTCCTGCTGCCTAGGGTGTCATTTGCTGCTGCTGCTGGGGCTGTTGTCTGCTGCTGCTGCTGCTAAGGCCGTTATTTGCTGCTGCTAGGGGTGTTGTTTGCTGCT
>NW_013541691.1:5114-5513 GCF_000499545.2 Eimeria tenella
GTTGTTTGCTGCTGCTGCTAAGGCCGTTAACTGCTGCTGCTGTTGCTGGGCTTGTTATTTGCTGCTGCTGCTAGGGCTGTTATTTGCTGCTGCTGCTAGGGCTAATATTTGTTCTGCTGCTACGCCTGTCATTCGCTGCTGCTGCTAAGTGTGTCATCTGCTGCTGCTAAGAGAGTCATCCGCTGCTGCTGGTGAGACAGTTATTTGCTGCTGACGCTAAGTGTGTCATTTGAGGCTGCTGCTGCGACTTTGCTGCTGCAGCTGAGGCAGGAATTTGCTGCTGCTGCTAAGTGCGCCGTTTGCTGCTGCTGCTGAGTGTGTCATTTGCTGCTGCTGCTAAGTGTGCCATTTGCTGCTGCTGCCAAGTGTGTCATTTGCTGCTGCTGGCGAGTGTGCCAT
>NW_013541691.1:5613-5895 GCF_000499545.2 Eimeria tenella
TATGGCCAGAAGCACCTCTTTGCTGCCTAGAGGCTTTTCTTTTTATTTAATTTAATTAATTCAATTTGATTGATTTAGTAAAATCAATTTAATTTAATTCAATTAATTAATTTAAATGAACCAATTTAAATGAATAGGAATAACAAGACATATTTGTCTTTGGGGACTGCACGCCAAGACGCTTGCTCAGAGCTGACTCATTTTTATGTTCAGTTTTGCTGCTGCTACTGCTGCTCTTGCTGCTGCTGCTGCTGCTGCTCGGATCTAAGCAGCAGCAGGGGC
>NW_013541692.1:0-218 GCF_000499545.2 Eimeria tenella
ATGGGTCTTTTAAAAGGGGTTTTAATTCTTTTGAAAAGTTAATTAATTCTTCATCTTTTGCTCCATTAAAAGTGGAATTATAATAATTGTTTTTGTCCTTTTTGCTTCCCCCTTTGCTGCTTTTGCTGCTGCGCGCCTCCCCCACGGAGGCCTCTGCAATGAGCGCCTCCAGCGAGCTGCTGCTGCTGCTGCTGCTGCTGCTGCTGCTGCCGCTGCTG
>NW_013541692.1:355-624 GCF_000499545.2 Eimeria tenella
GGGGCTGGACGAGGGTGTTGCCGTTGAAGAGCAGGACTTCAGCAGCAACAGCAACTCTTTCAATTGCTATTTCGTTGAGGCCCCTCAAGACTTTTCCAAAACCCTTTTCTCCCCAAGAGGGGCCCCATGAGTTTCGAATTTTCCAAAAGGGTATCCACAGGGGCCCCTCCCGCTCCCAACCCCACCCCACCACCACCACTGCGTGGTCCACCTGCAGCAGCAGCAGCAGCAGCAGCAGCAGCAACAGCAGCAGGAGCAACAGCAGGGGG
>NW_013541692.1:652-800 GCF_000499545.2 Eimeria tenella
TAGCTAGCTGTTGCTTACTTGAAGGGCGTTGACGTGGACCTTTCCAAAGATGTCATCATGTTGGGCGTAGCGAATCCAAAGTCTGAAAAACAAACATACAAAAGATCCTGCTGCTGCTGCTGCTGCTGCTGCTGTCGCTGCTGCTGCT
>NW_013541692.1:900-1268 GCF_000499545.2 Eimeria tenella
CAGCAGCAACAGCAGCAGCAGCAGCAGCAGCAAGTGCATGCAGCTGCTTCCTCACATGCAGCGAGTGGGCAAAAGAAGAAATGAAGGGCCTCAAAGTAGAAAACAAGAATTTAAGCTTGAAATTAATTTTAATATTGATTTTAATTTGATATTAAAATTAATTTAAAATTAAAATAAAAACAAAAAAGACTTGCTTTTTCCCAAGTCCAGTTTTTGCCCCTTTGCCGAATGCTGGTGTAGGGCTCTTTGAAGACTCCCCCGCGATAAGAAGAGAAAGAAGCTGAGAAGCAAAAAAGTCGAAAATAAATCGAATAAAGTGAAAAACACTTCAAAATATCGAAAAAAAATCAAAAATAAACCGAAGAAGC
>NW_013541692.1:1368-1534 GCF_000499545.2 Eimeria tenella
CGCCTCCGCCGTTTTCTCCATTAAATACAAATTAATTAAATAAATTATTTATTATTTATTTATCTATTTATTTATTTTACCTTGAAGTCAAAACAGTGCTGCTTGTTATGGCATAACAAGAGCCGCAGTCGCCCTGATTTGGAGCCGAGGGAACTGCGCTTTGCCT
>NW_013541692.1:1634-2884 GCF_000499545.2 Eimeria tenella
GCAGCGCTGTCAACTGCGCCCTTCAAATTCCACCTTTTTCTGCGAATTTCGCCATTTTCATTGTTGAATGAATAATTATTCAATTATTAAATGATTATTTTTCATTATTTGTGTTTTCAAAAGAAAAAAATTGCGAAAAGAAGCACAGAGTTCGTTTTTCGGAAAAAGCCACTTGACACCAATTCCGAAATTTTCAAAAACCACATTGAATCTGCCTCGAATACTTGCATTTATTTTTGCCACTTTTGTTTATTTTCATTTGTATTTATTTGCATTTATTCAGATTTGCATTTATATTCGCATTTACTTTTATATTCACATTCAAATTTAAAATCACATTTCCACAACAGTCTTGCGTGCGCATGCACCAGCAAACAAAAAAAATAGCATTTCTGTCCTTGTACACTTTCAGAGACTTGCAATTTACTTGCGTTAAATTATTTTTTTAATAAATGCTTATATAACATCGTTCTTTTCTGTTCCCACTTGTATGCATGCATGCATGCAACTGCATGCACTGCATGCATGCGTGCATGCATGCAATGGAAGTTGGCTCACGGGGGGGCTCAATGGAGACCGCGAGGGGCCCTTTGAGCCAAATTTCGCGCTGCATCTGAGCAGCAGAAGAGGCCCCGAAGGGGCCCCCAACATAATACCATTTGGAAACTTTTATTTTTTTTTCACAAGACTTCGGAAGCCCCAAGTGCGGGGGGGGCCCCCCACAGCCATACACTGCAGCGCCCAGCTGGCCACCCAGGTCGTGGCACTGCTGCAGCAGCAGCGGCAGCTGGGGGGCCCCCCGCTGCGTCGCAGTCAAACCAAGTCTTTCTTTTATTCTTTTTTCTTTTATTCTTTGGTTCTTTTATTTTTTTTGTTCTTTTGTTGTTTTGTTTTCAGAAAGTGAAAGGGAGAAGGGGGTGCAAGGGAAAGGCGAAAACCGCAACTGGTGAGGCCGCCTGGAAGGCTAGGGTTTAGGGTTTAGGGTTTAGGGTTTCGGGCGAGGGTTTAGGGTTTAGGGTTTGGGGTGTAGAGAGGGGGGGCGGGTGGTGAGGGGTCTAGGGTTTAGAGGTGAGAGTTGGGGTTTAGAGGCAAGGGTTTAGGGTTTAGCGTTTACAGTCGAGGGTCTACGGTTTAGAGACAAGGGCTGCAACGGTTTAGAGTTTAGGGTTTGGAGGCAAGGGCTGCGGTTTAATGGCGAGGGTTTAGGGTTCAGGGTTTAGGGTTTAGGGTTTGGAGGCGAATGGGAAACT
>NW_013541693.1:0-199 GCF_000499545.2 Eimeria tenella
GCCGGGCGCACATGCATCGTTTATAGCTGTTTCAGTGCTTTCCGAAATAATATAAGACTATTTCGTTGCAAGTTTAGCACTTTATGAACACATGCAGCACCTGAACGCCAAGTTATGAGTCGATCCTCTCTTTTCCGGGGTATTGAACACGATCTGAAGTCGCTAGATTCAGCAACATCGGCAAACAGCGCTTTCACTC
>NW_013541693.1:340-501 GCF_000499545.2 Eimeria tenella
TAAGCGCAGCGTTTCCCCTGGAGCCTTTCCGCACTTTTGGTGCTTTTGGTGTACAGACAGCTGAAGGGCAAAAGGCCGCCCTGCAGCATTAGCAACAGCAGCCTTTGCAGCTGCTTCAGCAGCAGCAGCAGCAGCAGCAGCAGCAGCAGCAGCAGCAGCAG
>NW_013541693.1:585-708 GCF_000499545.2 Eimeria tenella
AGCAGAAGCATTGCAGCATCTGGTTTTGCGTCTCGCGGCGAGCTGGCGCTGGAGCGCTTTCGCAGCATCTTAAGCAGCAGCAGCAGCAGCAGCAGCAGCAGCAGCAGCGTGGAACTGATTCCA
>NW_013541693.1:779-1454 GCF_000499545.2 Eimeria tenella
ATAAACTCGACAAGTTCGGCTGGCAGCTGCCGCTGCAAGTTGCTGCTGCTCCTTCTCCCTTTTGCCTGCCCGAGGAAATATTTGCCTTTGAGCCTTCCGAAAATGAAGTTTTCAAAATCTTCTTTAAAGGCACTTCCGTAAGTTGCTGCTGCTGCTGCTGCTGCTGCAGCTGCTGCAGGTGCAGCAGCAGCAGGTGCGACTTTCATTTGGGTCGTTCCTCCATTTCTGTGCTGATGCTGTTTGCTGCTGCTGCTGTTTGCTGCTGCTGCTGCCGTTTGCTGCTGCTGCTGTCTGCTGCTGCTGCTGTTTGCTGTTGCTGCTGTTTGTGTGGTTCTCCTGTCGAGTAGGCGCTTTGTCTTTCTTTTGTTTCTTTCCCTTTTCGGTTTGCTGCTGCATCTGCTGTTGATTTGCTGCTGCATCTGCTGTTGATTTGCTGCTGCATCTGCTGCTGCATCTGCTGCCGCAAAAGGATTTCATTTTCGTTTGCTGCTGCTGCTCTTTGTCATTTTCCCTTAACTTCTTTTTGAAAGCTTTGCCTGCGAAGTTGAATTGTTCTTCTCAACAAGTGGACGCATGCATTTATTTAAATTTATTTATTTATATTTATTCATATTTATTTATTTATTTGTTTATTTATTTATATTTATTAAAATGCAATTCTTGCAAAAAGGTTTC
>NW_013541694.1:0-561 GCF_000499545.2 Eimeria tenella
TAAACCCTAAACCCTAAACCATAGACCCTAAACCCTAGCCGTGATTGCATTCAAACGAGGATCCTTCGCCCTTTCTAGTGCTCCGCAGCGAGCCCCGCTGCTGCAGCTGGAAGCAAGAAAAGCAAACTCATTAAAAAGTATACAAATAAAAACATATTTGTGCTTATATATATACCATTTGTACTGCTTCAGAGCCTGAGACAGCCCCACTGCATGCAAATCTGCTGCATGCACTTTCAAAAGGGTTTTACTTTCGATTTGTTTGAGCGAGGGCTTAGGGTTTCTCCGTGGTGTCCATACCTAGAAGCAGACAAAACCACTTCATTCTTTTTTTTTCCATTTTTTATTTTTATTTTTATTGCAAAGTCCAGCTTAAAGAAGTCTCAGAGGCAGCTGGGGCTCTTTGGTGTCTGGAACCGTCATGTTTCCGGGTTTAGGGTTTAGGGTTTAGGGTTTAGGGTTTGGGGTCTGGAGGCCGGGGCTGAAGGCTCCATCGAGATGGACCTAAATTCTTTAAGGCAACTCTAAGGGTTTAGGGCTTAGGGTTTAAAGTACTGGGAG
>NW_013541694.1:661-827 GCF_000499545.2 Eimeria tenella
AGTCACTCTCGGCCTAAGTGCTGCATTGCAGGAGAATAGATAAATTAAAATAAATGTTAAAAGTAATAAATTAAATAAAAAACCTTTTTGCAAACGCTACAAATAACCATTTCATTAAAAGCGCAGCAGCAGAAAGCCACAGCAGCAGCGGCGGCAGCAGCAGCAG
>NW_013541694.1:864-1241 GCF_000499545.2 Eimeria tenella
TGTGTGCCTGCGACGCAGGGAAGAGCGAAGGCTGACAGAGAGGCAGCGCGGGCTTTGCGGCACTGCAGCAGCAGCCGCTCGAGCGCCTACACTGCAGTGCAGCAGCAGCAGCAGCAGCACAGAGACCGCAGCAGCTGCAGCAACAACGACAGCCAGCTCGCAGCAGCAGAGGAAGCAGCAGCAGCAGCAGGAGCAGCAGAGGAGGAGGACAGGGCCCACATTTCTCCAAACAGCAGCAGCGGGACTAGCGGGGTTTCTCCCCGGGAGCAGCTTGAGGCGCCTCACTGGGTGCAGCAGCAGCACCCAGCAGCAAACTGCAGCAGCAGCAGCAGCAGCAGCAGCAGCAGCAGCAGCAGCAGCAGGGGCGACAGGCATTG
>NW_013541695.1:0-188 GCF_000499545.2 Eimeria tenella
GGGGGGGGCCCCCCGGGGGCCCCACCCAGTAAGGAGGGGCGGGGCCCCCCTGCAGCAAAGAGGGTACTTGGGGGGCGCCACCAGATCTGCTGCAGCTGCTGCGCTTCACCTCCAGAGAACTGCTGCCCCCTGCTGCTGCTGCTGCTGCTGCTGCTGCTGCTGTGTCTTGGCTCGTCTCAAACGCGCCG
>NW_013541695.1:328-492 GCF_000499545.2 Eimeria tenella
CCCACTTCGTTCTGCTGCTGCTGCTGCTGCTGCTGCTGCTGGCGTCGCGGCCTTTTAGTTTGCCTCCCTGTGCCAACGACGTCCAGGGCGTACGTACACCCCGCACCTCCATCAGCAACAGCAGCAGCAGCTGCTGCTGCTGCTGCTGCTGCTGCTGCTGCAGT
>NW_013541695.1:554-832 GCF_000499545.2 Eimeria tenella
CCCACCAGCGCTCCTCCGGGCCCTCACAGGTTTCTTTCGTGCTGCTCTCCGGGGGGCCCTGGCTCCCTTTGCTGCTGCTGCTGCTGCTGCAGCAGCAGCAGGAGAAGCAGCAGCAGAAGCCGGGGCCTCCATGGAGACCTCAGCAGCCCCCAAGTCCTGGGGGGCCCCCCCCCTGAAGAGCAGCAGCGGGCTGCTGCTGCCCTCTTGCTGCGCTGCTTGCTGCGTGCGTCTGTCGCAGAAGCCTGCTGCTGCTGCTGCTGCTGCTGCAGTGGTCGTGG
>NW_013541695.1:942-1379 GCF_000499545.2 Eimeria tenella
GCATGCGGTCGTGCTGCAGCAACGGAGTTGCTGCTTTCGAATCCAAAGTCAACAAGGAGGTCAGGGGGGCCCCACAGGGGCCCCCAGAATTAGAAAGAGAAGCAGCAGCAAGTTGCTGCTGCAGCAGCGGGTCCCCAGGTGTATCTACAGGGCCCTGCAGGGGCGTGCGGGGCTGCTGCGGGGACATAGCTGCGTAGACACCGCACGCCTGCTGCTGCTGCTGCTGCTGCTGCTGCTTGTGCTGCTGCTGCAGGGGCTGGAGCAGGTGCGCAGCGGGGTGCTGCTGCTGCTGCTGCAGCAGCAGCAGCAAAGGATCCACTGCCTCCTCCCTCTCTCTCTTGTCACCTGAAGTGCGCGGCAGCAGACGGGGCCCCCGGGCAGCAGCAGCAGCAGCAGCACTGGGGGGCCCCTGAGCAGCAGCAGCAGCAGCAGCTGCA
>NW_013541695.1:1437-1755 GCF_000499545.2 Eimeria tenella
GGGCCCCTGTAAGTCTGCGAAACACGTGAAGGCGGAAAACGGTGGGGGAATAAGACGCCCCTCTCGTGCTGCTGCTGCTGCTGCTGCTGCAGTCTGCGCTGCTGCTGCTGCTGCGGCGGCGGCAGGATCTGCTTCTGCGGGTGCTGCTGCTGCTGCAGCACCTGCAGCAGCAGCAGCAGCAAAACGAACCAAAGGAAGCGAAGAGAGACAAGCTGTTTCAGAGCCCAAACCCACAGAGTCCCGGGCAGGGCCTGGCGCCATCCCCACTGCTGCTGCTGCTGCTGCTGCTGCAACTGCTGCTGCTGCAGCTGCTGCTGC
>NW_013541695.1:1803-2094 GCF_000499545.2 Eimeria tenella
TGCTGTTGTGAGTTCGTGTCTGTCTGCAGCCTGCCTTTGCCTCCACGACATTTGCTGCAATATCAGCCGCTGCTGCTGCTGCTGGTGCTGCTGCAGCTGCAGCAGCAGCAGCAGCAGTTGCTGCTGCTGTGCTCCTTGGGATGCCCAGGCGGTAAGCAGAGACCCCAAGGCTAGGAGGGAATTAGCTGCGACGTGCTGCTGCTGCTGCTGCTGCTGTTGCAGTCAAATGCGCAGCAGCAGCGCCTGCGGCCAGAGAAGCCACAGCAGCGGCAGCGGGGGAGGAGGAGGAAC
>NW_013541695.1:2151-2498 GCF_000499545.2 Eimeria tenella
CTGCAGGGCGCGAGACAGACGCCCCAAGCGACGAAACAGGTCGACTGCAGCAGCAGAATTTTAGGCGTGCTGCAGTGCCTGAAGCAAAGAATCAGCAGCAGCGGCAGCAGCAGCAGCAGCAGCAGCAGCGCCCGCAAGGTGAGGGACGCCGGCTGAGGGTTTAGGGTTTAGGGTTTAGGGTTTGCTGCTGCCTCCAGACTCCACTTGTTACCCACGCAGCAGCAGATGAAGCAAAAAGTAGGGGAGGCGAAAGAGCTGTATCTGCAGCAGCAGCAGCAGCAGCAGTAGCAGCAGCAGCCGGAGCAGCAACAGCAACAGCAGCAGCAGCAGCAGCAGTAACAGCAGCT
>NW_013541695.1:2522-2860 GCF_000499545.2 Eimeria tenella
AAAAAAGAAAAACAAAATGGAGACAAAATAGACAATAAAAAGAAACTAAAATAAATTAATTATTTCGAATTAAATTTATTTTGTTTCAAAATTCATTCTGCTGCCTTTTGGAATCCAATGAAGACCTATTGACCACGCATAACACGGCCAATCAAGGGTTTAGGGTTTAGGGTTTAGGGTTTAGGGTTTAGGGTTTAGAGTTTAAGGTTTAGGGTTTAGGGTTTAGGGTTTAAGGTTTAGGGTTTGGGGAAGCAGAAGCATCAGGAGCGGCATCACATGCAGGTAAAGCAACGGCAGCAAACACAGCTGCAGCAGCAGCAGCAGCAGCAGGAAAAAAA
>NW_013541695.1:2939-3084 GCF_000499545.2 Eimeria tenella
CCCTCGCCCTCTGGGCCGGAGGCTACAGCACCCCCTGCGCAGGCAACTTGGAGAGCAGCGACAGCCTCTTCATTTCTTGCTGCACTGATTTCCCCTTGCCGCTGCAGCTGCGGCAGCAGCGGCAGCTGCAGCGCCAGATGCAGCT
>NW_013541695.1:3184-3349 GCF_000499545.2 Eimeria tenella
CTCAGAGACAGAAATTGTCTTTGCCACGACAGCCCCGACCAGGCGCAGCTTTATTCTGTCCCCGTGGAAGAAGGAGACCTCGTCATTGCTGGCACTGACGGTGCTGCTGCTGCTGCTGCTGCTGCTGCTGCTACTGCTGCTGCTGCTGCTGCTGCTGCTGCTGCT
>NW_013541696.1:0-339 GCF_000499545.2 Eimeria tenella
CTGCCGCCGCTGCCGCTGCTGCTGCTGCTGCTGCTGCTGCTGGGGCGCGGCGCGCCCGCGTGCTGCGCGCGCGCTGCAGCAGCAACTCTGCGGACTGCTTTGAAGTAAAGCTTGTGAATTGCTTTTAGGATTTGCCGCAAGTACAGCAGCTGCTGGTCTTTGTCAACTAAAGAGCAGCAGCGGAAGAAGGAGGGGCTGAAGGGCCCTTCCTTTTCGCGCAGAAACTCCGGCAGCACGCAGCAGTACTCTCCTGCTGCTGCTGCTGCTGCTGCAGCGGGGGCGGGGGGTGCTGCTGCTGCGCCCGGGGGGGGTGGGGCGGCGGCGGGAGGGGGCGAGCTC
>NW_013541696.1:439-587 GCF_000499545.2 Eimeria tenella
TGTGGAATTTGAATCCAGTTAAGCGAAAACAACACCAAAAGCGGGAAGAAAATGCAAAACGAAATGAAAAAGAAATGAAAATGGAACAGAAGCAAAGATGAAACAGGAACGGAAATGGAATGGAAAAGGAAGACGTTTTGCAAGTCAG
>NW_013541696.1:687-846 GCF_000499545.2 Eimeria tenella
AAGCCTCTTCGCCGGACGAGGCACTGCAAAGCCGTCGGGGTCCTCCCGTCTGTTCTTGCTGCTGCTGCTGCTGCTGCTGCTGCTCACCAAACGACACGCACGAACTGAAGAAACCAAATCCTGCTGCTGCTGCTGAGCAGCAGCAGCTGCTGCTGCTTT
>NW_013541696.1:946-1074 GCF_000499545.2 Eimeria tenella
ACAGTATAGCATAACATAACAAAAAGAAATAAATAATAAACAAAACAAAACAAAACAAAACAAAATAAAACAAAAAAATCTTTAATTTTTTAATTTTCTTTTTTTTGGATTTGGCCGCCCCCCGTGCA
>NW_013541696.1:1160-1381 GCF_000499545.2 Eimeria tenella
CCTCTGTTTGCAGGAAGAGTCTCCTGCTGCTTCTGCTGCGCTGCGTCCGTTGCTTTTGCTGCTGCTGCTTGCTGCTGTTGCTGTTGTGGCTTCTTCTGCTGCTGTTGTTCTTGCTGCTGCTTCTGGCCGCCGCCATTTCGCTCTGGATCTGGGGCTTTTGCTGCTGCTGCTGTTGCTCCTGCTGCTGCTTCTGCTGCTGCTGCAGCGTCGGGCGGTGGGGG
>NW_013541696.1:1415-1789 GCF_000499545.2 Eimeria tenella
GTTGGCGCAGCTGCACTGGTGGCTGCTGGCTGTGCCTGCGTGGATTGTGGATTTGCTGCTGCCTTGCTGTCTGTCAGCCGTTGCTGCTCCGTCTGCTGCTGCTGTTGCTGCTGCTGAAGACGTTCTTCCTGCTGCTCTCTTTGCTGCTGCACGTGCGCGTCCGCGTGGCGCTGCTGCTGCTGCTGCTGCTGCTGCTGCTTGCCTGGCGGTGCGTGTCCTGCGTCGCCTGCCGCTGCTCTCCTGCTCACCACTGCGCCGCAGCAGCACCCCAGCAGCAGCAAACCAACTCCCCCCTGCGCAGCGCAGCCCAGCCCAGCCGCAGCAGCAGCAGCAGCAGCGCCCGCAGCAGCAGCGCCCGCAGCAGCAGCTCGCGG
>NW_013541697.1:0-3605 GCF_000499545.2 Eimeria tenella
GAGACAATTAAATTAATTAAAAGATATTTGCATTAAATAATTTAAATTAATTAGGAAGACATAGTTTAAATTTAATAAGCAAATTTAATTAAAAAGATATAAGTGAACAGATATAATTTAAATTGGTTAAAAAGAGACAATTAATTTAATTAAAAAGATACAATTTAAATTAAATAATTTAAATTAATTTGAATGATGTAATTTAAATAAATAAAAAAGCAAAACCAAGAAAGAAAAAAGGAAAAGAAGACAATTAAAAAAAAAGGAAAAGTTATAATTAAATTCTTCGAATTAAAAAAAAGTAAATTAAAAAGAAATAAAAAAGAAGAACAAAAAAGAAGACAAAAAGGGACAAAAAAGGATATTGAAAATAAAGCAAAAAAGAGCTAAAAAGAGACAAAAAGGGACAAAAAAGGGACCAAAAAAGGCGAAAAATGTTTTAAAAAATCAAAAAAGACAAAAAAAACAAACTAAAATACAAACCCTAGCAGCAGTATTATGAATTTCATTCTCTTCTTTAGGGCCTCCAAAAAGGGGACAAAAAGACCCAAAAGAATTGCAAGGAGAAAACACAAAACGGCTGCAGGGGCCCTCCTCGGGGGCCCCCAAGTCCCCAAGCTCTTGAAGTGTTTCTGTTAGTTTTCGAAGAGCAAAGCCAGTTAAGTTTGGACGAAGGCGAAGATCTAAATCTTTGATTTGAATCTGAAAAAGAAAAGAAATAAATAAATTAAAATTAAAAAAAATGAAATAAAAAAGAATTAATAAATTAAAAAGAATTCGAGGTGCAGGGGTAAACATATATCAAAAAGGATAAGTCGTAAAGGGAGTGCAATGGGAGAAAACCCCACTGTAAACCCTAAACCCTAAACCCTAAACCCTAAACCCTAAGCCCTAAACCCTAAACCCTAAACCCTAAGCCCTAAACCCTAAACCACCAACTGCAGGCGTAAATCCCAAACCCTAGCCCGTAAACCCTAAACCCCAGACCCTAAGCCATAAACCCTAGTTCTTGATAATGAGCCCTTAACCCCAGCCCCTAAACACTAAACCCTAACCCCTAAACCCTAAACCCTAAACCCTAGAGACTTGCCGTCACAATTCCGGGGAGAGGAGTAAAGAGAATATTCATTTTGCCGATTCGGCCAAACTCAACTCGCACTTCAGAATTTGCATCCTGCATGCCACGCAAACCGTAAACCCTAAACCCTAAACCCTAAACCCTCAATATTCGGCGCAAAGGTGGGAATAAAGAATAAACAAACCCTCAAAAGGGAATTAATTGGGGAATAAAATAAAAACAAAAGCAAAAGAATAATAAAACAAAAGAAGAAAAAAGAAACAAAATAAAATGAAAAGAATCAAAAAGGAATTTTAAAAATACAACAAACCCTCAAAAGAAACATATTCTCTGGAGTCTTTAAATGCATTTATATCACTTCAAAAAAATCAAAAAAAGAAAAAATAAAAGCAATTGAAAAGCATAATAAAACAAAATAAATAAAATAATTAAAATAGAATTAATTAAATTAATTAAATCAATTAAAAGGAACTAAAAATGAATAAAACAAACCCTCAAAAGAGAATTAATCTCCGAAGACTTAAAATATATTTATAACACTTCAAAAGACCAAAAAACGATGAAATAAAAGCAATTAAAAAGAATAATAAAACAAAATAAGTGAAATAAAATTAATAAAATTAATTAAATTAATTAAAAGGAACTAAAAATAAATAAAACAAACCCTCAAAAGAGAATTAATCTCCGAAGTCTTTAAATATATTTCTTTTATTTCGAGGCCTTTTGCATAACCCAAAGAAATCAAATCTTCGCCTCGACCTGTACAGACACCAGAAACTTTAATTAATCATCTACTTATTTTTTTTATTTTATTTAATTATTTAACTTATTATTTAATTTATTAATTTATTTATTTATTTGATTTAATTATTCAATTTAATTATTTAATTATTTATTTTATTGTTGAATTTAGTTCTTTTGAATTAGTTTAATTGCTCAATTGTTTTTTTCGATTTATTTGTTATTTAGAATTGGCCATATAGATGTTGGAAATTAAATTAAATATATTTATTTTAACATTCTCATTTATCTATTTTTTCAATTATTAATCAATTCATTTAATTACTTATTTATTTTATATTTAATTCAATTAATTAATCAATTCATTTAATTATTTATTTAATTTTTTATTTAATTCAATTAATTAATCAATTCATTTCGAATTTGAAATATGAAGCACTTTTAGTTCAAAAATGTTAAAAAGATATAATTCAAATATTCAAAAAAGAGAAAAGAATAAATAAATAAATAAAAACATAAAAAATAAAATAAAAAGAAATAGTAAAAACAATAATTCAATAAAGGAGATGCAAAGAGGAGAAAATGAGGTTTGGAGCTTTCTGCCTAGGGTTTAGGGTTTAGGGTTTGGGGTTTAGGGTTTAGGGTTTAGGGTTTAGGGTTTAGGGCTGGGGCAGCAGTGAAGAGAAAGGAAGGAAATGAGTCGCTAAGATGCAGCAGCAAAAACTAGACTCCAGTTGTAAACCCCAAACCCTAAACCTAAACCCTAAACCCTAAACCCTAAACCCTAAACCCTAATCTGACCCTCCACATATTTGGAAAAGAGGGTCTTGACGAATTGCTTTAAGAACTCCATCTTGGAAACGGAAAAAACGCAGAAAAGGGCAAATGCTAGTGCTGCTGTTGCGGTTGCTGCTGCTGTTGCTGCTTCTGCTGCTGCTATTGCTGCTGCAGCTGCTGCTGCAGCTGCTGCTGCTGCTGTTGTTGGTGGTGCTGCTGCTGCGGGCAAGGTCTCTATTCAGTGTGCGTCTTCACTTATTCTTTATTAATTACGTTGGCACTTTGCTGCTGCTGCTGCTGCTGCTGCTCGCGCTTGTGGCGCTGCTGCTGCTGCTGCTGCTGCTGATGCTTTCTCCGCAGCAGCTGCTACTGCACTTATCGCTCCTTCTGCTGCTGCATTTATTGTTGCTGCTGCTGCAGTGGCTGTGCTGCTACTGCAAGCGGCGGTTTTTGTCTGGCTGCTGCTGTTGCTGCTGCTGCGTTTTCTGTTGCTGCTGCTGGGGCAACAGTTCCTGCTGCTGCAGCTACTGCTGCTGCTGCAGTTGTTGCTGCTGCTGCTGTCCTTGCTGCTAAAGTTGCTGCAGTTGGTTGCCAGTATGCGTGTAACTGGCGATGAGGCGAGAGCCTCAAGCAGCAGCAGCTGCTGCTGCTGCTGTTGCTGCTGTTGCGGCCGCTGCTGTTGCAGTTGCTGCTGCTGCAGCTGCTGCTGCAGCTTTTCCTGCTGCTGCTGCAGCCTTTGCTGCTGCTGCTGCTGCGAGTATTGTGGTTTGTTGCTGCTTAAGGAGCTGCTGTTTCTCCTCGAAGAAGGGCTCTGCTGCAGCTTGAGGGCTTGCTGCTGCTGCAGCGGCGCGTCTGCAGCTAGCCAGCAGCAGCACCAGCAGCAGCAGCAGCAGAGCAAAAAGAAAAAGAGACAGAAGCTTTGGAGGAAGCAATAAGGCAACTGAGAAGCGGTGTAGGCTGCGGGTGACCAGTGGTCTGCCGCTGCTGCTGCTGCTGCTGCTGCTGCTGC
>NW_013541697.1:3705-13705 GCF_000499545.2 Eimeria tenella
CTGCTGCTGCTGCTGCTGCTGCTGCTAGATTTAATTGAAAAAAGGTTTTAAATGAATAAAAAGATTAATAATTGAATTATGAATTAATTTTCGATCTAAAAATGCCAACGAGAGGCCCCGGGGCCCCCTGCAGCAGCTGCTGTAGCAGCTGATCGCGAGCTGCGTCTTTTTGTCTGTTTTGTTTGAATTAAAGAAACAAATAAACATTTAACTCATTTAATTTAATTCTTTTTACTTTTACTTTCCTATTTTGTCTTCAGATGTCCAATGTGCTGCTCGGAGCAGCAAAACAAGGCCCCAGTGTAGCTGCTGCTGCTGCTGCTGTTGCTGCTGCTGTTGCTGCGGCAGAAACAGCAGCAGAGCCGCTGCAACTGCGGCAGCAGCAGCAGCGCAGCAGCTGTAGCAAAGTCGCCAGCAGCAGCAGCACCAGATACAACAGCTAGCAGCAGCAGCAACGACTGCTGCAGATCCAGCAGCAGCTGCAGCAACCTCACCAACTAGTGTCGCTGCTGCTGTTGCTGCAGCAGCAGCAGCAGCAGCAGCAGCTGCTGCTGCTGCTGCTGCATGACTTTCGGGTGTCTTCTTTTCTCTCTACTCTCTACAGCCAGACACGACTCATTTGTTGTTTATTTATTTATTTATTTATTTATTTATTTATTTATTTATTTATTTATTTATTTATTTATCCATTTATTTATTCATTTATTTTTTAATTTATTTACTTTTTATTCATTTACTATTACAAATAAATAAAATAAATAAAATAAATAAAATAAGTAAAATAAACAAAATAAATAAATTAAATAAAATAAATAAAATAAGATGAAGAAAGAAAAATTGAGAAGAAAGAAAGGAAGAATCAAAAGAAATAAAGGAATTAAAATAAATGAGGAATTAAGAGAAATAAAACAAATAAATAAATAAGCTAAACAAAACAAATAAATAAATGAAAGAAATAAATAAAGAAACATAGGGAAGTAAAAGAAATAAAAAGAATTAAAATAAATAGAACGAAGATTTAAATGCCATTTAAATGTTATTTAAATACAGTTTAAGTGTTATTTAAATGCCATTTAAATGGCATTTAAATGGTATTTAAATAACATTTAAATAACATTTAAATGCCATTAAAAAATGTTATTTGAATGCCACTAAATGGCATTTAAATGGCATTTAAATAACATTTAGATGGCATTTAAATGCCATTTAAATGAAGTTAAAAGAGACACTTGAATGAAATTAAAAGGGATATTCGAATGAAATTAAAAGAAACATTTGAATGAAACTAAAGTGAAATTAAAATGAAATTAAAAGAGACATTTAAATGGCATTAAAATGAAATTAAAATGCAATTAAAATGAAATTTAAATGCCATTTAAATGGCCTTCAAAGGGACATTGAAAGAACATTAAAATGCTATTGAAGTTAAATTAAAATGAAATTAAAATGCTATTGAAGTTAAATTAAAATGAAATTAAAATGCCATTAAAATACCATTAAAGTGAAATTAAAATGAAATTGAAATGAAATTAGAATTAACTTAAAATGAAATTAAAATGAAATAAAAAACGAAATTAAAATGAAATTACAATGAAATTAAAATGAAATAGGGACGAAATTAAAATGAATTTAAAAGTGGCAGAAATCGAGACCAACAGAGTCCCAAAATGTCCCAAAAATGTCTCCAAAAGTTCTTTTTTTTCTCTTTTCTTTCTTTTCTTTCTTTTCTTTTTTTTCTTCTTTTGACAAGATGGAGAGAAAATAAAACTACTTTCTGGAGACCAATTGGGACTTCTTTTGTTTAAAAAAAGAAATCTTTTGGGCTTTTAAATGAACTTTCTTTTTGACCATTTGGCTCCAAAAAACCCCAAAAAGTCCCCAAATGTCCCTTTTTTTCCGGGTTCTTTTGGGAATGATTAAGAGGCAAAAAGACAATTTGTGAAGACCTCTTGGAATCTCTTCTGTTCAAAAAAAGAAACCTTTTAAAAGTCTTTTAAACTTTCGAATAAACTTTCTCGCGGCTTCATTATGATGTACAAACGGGCCTAAGAGTCCCAAAAAAGTCCAAAAAATGCTCCAAAAAGTCCCTTTTTTTGCTCTTTTTTTCTGTTTCTTTTAGACATAATGGACAGCTAATAAAACAGTTCGTAAAGATTTGTCGAAATCTTTTTTCGCTAAAAAGAAAGAAGTCTTTTGAGCATTTGAAGGGACTTTCGGGCGGCTTCAATGATGAACAAATGGGCCCAAAAGTGTCCAAAAATGCTCAAAAAAGCCTCAAAATGTCCCTTTTTCTCCACGTTTTTAGACATAATGAACAGACAATAAAATACTTTGCGAGGGATTAGTTGGAAACTTTCTTCCTGCAAAAGAATGAAGTCTTTTGAGCATTTAAATAAGCTTTCTCGCGGCTTCACTAGTGACTATTTAGGCCCCAAAAGTCCCAAAAAAGCTCAAAAATGGTTCAAAATGTCCCTTTGTTTCCCCTTTTTTCAGACATGATGGACAGAAAATGAAATAGTTTGTGAAGGGTCCGTTGGAAGCTTTCTTTGCGCGAAAGAAAGGAGTCTTTTGAGCACTTGAATGACCTTTCTGGAGGCCTCACTAGTGACAATTTGGGCTCGAAAAGTCCCGAAAATGCTCCAAAAAGGCCCCAAAAGTGCTTCTTTTTCCGCTGTTTTTAGACATGATGGACAGACAGTAAAACGGTTTGCGATGGGTCCGTTGGAAACTTTCTTTGCGCGAAAGAAAGGAGTCTTTTGAGCATTTGAATGAACTTTCTGGTGGTTTCGTCGTTGAGGATGTGGGCGACTTGGCTCACGTTCAGTTTCGAGCGCCCCGCGCGCTCGTGAATGCCCACCATGGTGACCCCCATGGGCCAGGGGGCGTTGCCCACGGCCAGCAGCACAAACCTGCAAACCCCAAACCCTAAAACAGCGACTCCACTCCCTTCAAACCCTCCCTAACTCTCCCAAACCCTCGCTGCAATTAAACCCCAAAAAACCCCAGCTTTCCACGGTCAAAATGAGCCAAAAATCGATCAAAACCACACTCTTACGCTAAACCCTAAATTAGGGTTTGAGGTGCTGAAAAAAAGGCGGACGTTTAAACCCTTAATTGGGGTTTTTGAGATACTGAAGATGGTGGATACGTTGAACCCTAAATGAGAGACTTTGAGGCACTGAAGAGAGGATGTCTTAAACCCTAAATTAGGGACATAGAAATGTTGAAGAAGGAAGAGCTTTAAACCCTAAATTGGGGACTTTGAGACACTTAAGGGCACGAATTTCAAACCCTAAAATTGGGACTCTGAGATAATTAAGACGAGAGGCTTCTGAACCCTAAAAAGTGTTTTAGAGACACTAAACAGAGGGGACAATTCAAACCCTAAAAAGTGTTTTGGAGAAACTGCAGAGGAAGGGCTTCAAACCCTAAATTAGGGACTTCCAGAAAGTGAAGAGAGGAGACAATTAAAACCCCAAATTAGGGACTTGGAGACAACTTCATTTTTTTCTTATTCAATCAACCCCCTAATCAACTAATCTTTTGTTCATCTATTACTTGTTTATTTTGTATTTGGTTTATTCATCTATTTATTTGTTTATTTATTTATTCATCTATTTATTTATTTGTTTATTTCAGTTAATTGAATAAGCAATTATTTAATTATATACTTATTCGCTGTAATCAATTAAATTAATTAAATTATTAATTCGATTAATGATTAATTACATAGTTGAATAAATTACATTAAATAATTAAATTAAATTAAATTAATAATTAAACTAAATAATCTAATTGAATTAAATTAAATTAATAATTAAATTAAATAATCAAATTAAATAATTAAATAAAATAAAACAAATAAATAAATAAATAAATAAGTCTTACGCGCCATGAGCTTCTCTGTATTTTCTTTCTTTCGCCAAATTCACAATTACAAAAAGCTTCTCCAAAATGTCCAACTCCAAACTAAACAAACCACATAAATAAATAAATAAATAAATAAATAAATAAATAAATAAATAAATAAACAAAGTAATAAATGAATAAACAAATAATAAATAAATAAATGAAATAAAGGAGGCAATAAATGAGACACTAAAAGAGATAAAAAGAAACAAAGAAAGAAAAAAAGATGAAAAATAAAGGAGATAAAAGGGTTAGAAGGAGACAAAAAAAGACAAAAAAGAATGGAAAAAAGAGACAAAAAAGACAACAAAAAGGACAATTAAAAGACAAAAAAGGAGACGATAAAGGGGACAATTAAGGAGGAAATAAAAGAGATAAAAAGGGGACAAAAAATAGAAGCAGAGACAAAAAAGAAAGGGAAAAAAGATAGAAAAAGGAGCCAAAAAAGGCCAAAAAAAGGAAAAAGAACGAAAAAAAGGAGACAAAAAGAGAGAATAAAAGAGACAACAAACGAGACAATAAAAGGGAAATAAAGAAAACAATAAAAGAGATAAAAGGGGACAAAAAGCAAGAAGGAGGAGACAAAAAAGAAGCAGAAAAAAGGCAGAAAAGCGGACAAAAAAAGACAAAAAACACCGGAAAAGGGAAACAAAGAAGGGAACAAAAGAGATAATAAAAGAGACAATAAAGGAGACAAAAAAGAGACAAAAAAGAGACAAAAAAGAGACAAAAAGAGACAAAAAGAGACAAAAAACAAAAAAAAGAAATTACTCTCTCTGTCGAAGTCTTTTTATTAAAGGCCGCAAATCCTTTTTGGTCTGGCGGTGTATAGACGCCTGCTGACGGCCCTCGGGAGTTGCCTTTTCTTCTTCGGATCTAAAAATAAAAAAAAAATAAATGAATTAAAATGAAATTTAATGAATTAAAATGAAATTTAATGAATTACAATGAAATTTGATGAATTCAAATGGATTAAAATGAGTTAAAATGAATTAAAATGAATTAAAATCAATTGAAATCAATTAAAGTGAATTGAAAAGAGATTAAAAGAGATGCAATTGAGATAGGATGGAGATAAAGGGGACTAAAGGCGAGAAAAAGAAAAAAGAGATAAAAAGAATTAAGACGAAATAAAAGACATAAAAGAAATAAGAGGAAATAAAAGAATAAAAATAAATAAAGAAATAAAAAGAAATAGAAAGAAATAAAAGATATTGAATCGGGATAAAAGGGATTAAAAAGAGATGGAAAAAGATAAAAGATGATAAAAGACGAAAAAGATAAAATGAAATAAAGAAACAAAAATAGAAAAAAGAAATAAAAAGATTAAAAGAGGGTAAAAAAAGTAAAAGGGACAAAAAAGGAAAAGAAAGAAACAAAAAAGACAAAAAGAGACAAAAAGAAAAAAAGAAATAAAAAGAATTAAAAGGTTTTGAAGGAATTAAAAGAAATAAAAAAAGTTGAAAAAAGACAAAAAGATAAAAATGAGTTCTAATAAAGATTAAAAAGAAGAAAAAGGGACTAATAGGGATTTAAAAAATTAAAAGAATTAAAAAAATAAAAAGTCAGAGATTAAAAGATTAAAAAGCATTTACAGATTTGAGAAGAATTAAAGAAAATAAAAGAACCGAAAGAAATAAAAAGATGAAAAGAAAATAAAAAGAATTAAAAGAAAATAAAAAGAATTAAAATAAAATAAAAAGATTAAAATGGATTAAAAGGATCAAAAGAGATTTCCGAACAAAGAATTAAAATTGAAAAAAGAATTGCAAATGAATTCTTTTTGATTTTAAGAACTGAATCAAAAAAGAAATTAAAGCTGAAAAGAAATTATTCAAAAAAGATTTAAATTAAAGAAAAAAATAAAAAGAAATAAAATAGTGAGAAATAAAATAAAAAGAAGTAAAAGAAATAAAACGAAAAATAAAAGAAATCAAATAGAAAAGAAATAAAATAAAATTGAAATAAAAGAATTTACTTTTCCCGGAGTTCCTGTTCCCACAAAGAAAGCATTTCTCTTATCCAGTTAATTACTCTGAAAAGCAAAATAATAAAAATAAAGTCATAAAAGAATTATTAAACTATTTAATTAATTTTAATTCCAAAAAAGCAGCAGCAGCAGCTACAGCAGCAGCAGCTACAGCAGCAGCAGCTACAGCATCAGCAGCTACAACAGCAGCAGCTACAACAACAACAACAACAGCAGCAGCAGCAACAGCAGCAGCAACAGCAGCAGCAGCAACAGCAGCAGCAGCAACAGCAGCAGCAGCAACAGCAGCAGCAACGGACACATCTTCTTTAGTTTCTTCTTTTGGAATTTGGCCTTCGGGCTTTTCTGTCTCCTTTGATGCAGCTTCTGTTTGCTGACCACCTGCAAATAAATAAAAATAAATAAATAAACAATTATCTAATTATAAATAAATAAATTTAAATAATAATTAAACATAATAAATATTAATAAATAAATAAATAAATACAAATGAATGAATAAATAAATAAAGAAATAACAAACATAAATGAATAAATAAATAAATAAATAAATATATAAATTTAAATAAGTAAATAATTAATTAACTATAAATAAATAAATAAATAAATTAATAAATAAATGAATAAATGAATAAATAACAAATAAATAAATAAATAAAAATGAAAAAAAAAGTGTTGGCCAGAATGCATTTGTAGAATTAAAAAAGGATCAAAAAAGGTGAAAAGGTTTTATAGATCTGCGACAAAAAAGATTTAAAAATGCCAAAAAAAGAATTTTGAATGAAACAAAAGAATAAAGAAAGATAAATAAAGATAAACAAAAATAAAGAAGCAAAAAGAATCAAAAAGGATTAACAAGGATCAAAAAGGATAAAAAAGAACCAAAAAGGATAAGAAAGAACCAAAAAGGATTAAAAAAGAACCAAAGAGGAATAAAAATGATGGAAAACCTTTATAAATCTCATTTAGTGACAAAAACAGAAGTAAAATGGATATAAATGATCTAAAAACGCCAAAAAAAGCATTTTTGATGAAACAAAACGATAAATAAGGAAAAATAAAGATAAACAGCGAAAAAAAGGACCAAAAAGAACCAAAAAGGATCAAAAGAGGATCACAAAAGAAGAAAAACCTTTGTAAATCTCTTTTAGTGACAGGGAAAGAAGTGAAAGAAACAAAAATGATCTAAAAGTGCTAAAAAAGGCATTTTTGATGAAACAAAAAGGTAAATAAAGATAAATAAAGACATTTAAAGATAAAAAGCGAAAAAAAGGACCAAAAAGGATCAAAAAAGGATCAAAAAGGAAGAAAAACCTTTGTAAATCTCTTCTTCTTCTTCGGCCTCTTTTTGCAAAGACAGAAAAACGTTCTTTTGCCCCTCCGGCATTTCGTCGTCCATCAGCTGTACCTCCAGCCGGCAAAGGCGCTGATATCTAAAACGAAAATAAAATAAAAATAAAAAATAAATAAATAAATAAATAAATAAATAAAGGGAATTAAATGGAGCTAGAGGAGGGGAATGGTTGTTTGGTTTGTTTGCGAAGTTCAGATTTAAATCCCCCACAAAAAACGCAGTCCGTATGGGGCAGACACACTAAATAAACAACAAATAAATAAACAAATAAATAAATAAATAAATAAATAGACAAATAAATAATAAATTAAAAAATAAATAAATAAATAAAGGGAATTAACTGGAGTTGGAGGAAGGGAATAGATTTAAATCCCCCACAAAAAACGCAGTCCGTATGGGGCAGACACACTAAATAAATAAATAACTAAAATAATAAATAATAAATAAATAAATACATAAATAATAAATAAATAAATAATTGAATAAGGAAATAAATAAATGAACCAAATCAATTAACTAATTAATTAAACTAATTAAACGAATTAAATGAATTAAATGAATTAAATGAATTAAATGAATTAAATTAATTAGATCAATTAAATTATTAAAAATAAATAAATAATCAATTAAAACACCTTTTCCAAAAAGAGTGACTGGCTAAATAATGAAGTATATAACTTATCAGAGAGCAAATTAAACGGCGAACTAAATAAACAAACAAACAAATGAATAAATAAATAAATAAATAAATAAACTGACAAATTAATTAAATTAATTAAATTAATTAAATTAATTAAATTAATTAAATTAATTAAATTAATTAAATTAAATGAATTAAATAAATTTAATAAATTAATTACCTTTCCCACGGAGTTTTTCCAAAAAGAGTCACTGGCTAAATAATGAAGTATATAACATATTAGAGAGCTGTTTGAACAGCTAATTGAATAAATAAATAAATAAATAAATAAATAAATAAATAAATAAATAAATAATTAAATTAATTAATTAATTACCTTTCCCATGGAGTTTCTCCAAAAAGAGTCACTGGCTGTTTGATGGCTCGAAGTCTGCGGAAGACTTCGGGTGTCTCTACAGGAGGCGTTGCCTCTTCTGGGGCTGCATGCGCTGAAGAAAAAGAAAAGAATTTAATTAAATTAATTAAATTAATTTAATTAATTAACTTAATTAGTTTAATTAGTTAAATTGATTAAATTAGTTTAATTGGTTTAATTGGTTTGATTTGATTTAAATTGATATAATTAATTAAATTAAGTTGATTCGATTTTGGTTTAATTTGAGTTAGTTTGATTTGATTTGATTTAATTAAACGAATCAAACTGAATTATATTTGATTGGAATGAATTAAATTGGATTAATTGGAATTTAATTAAATAAATTAAATGAATTAAATAAATTAAACGAATTAAATAAATTAAATAACTAAATAAGTTAAATTTGATTAAATATATTAAATAAATTAAATAAATTTAATTTAATTGAATAAAAGGAGACAGAAAAAGGGCAAAAACCATAAAAGGCCACAAAAGGCAAAAAGAAAAAAAGAGAAAAAATAAAAAGAATAAAAAGGAGACAACAAAAGGAGACAAAAAGAGAAAATGAAAAATAAGAGAGAGACAACAAAAGGAGACAAGAAGGAGACAAGAAAGAGACAAAAAGGAGACAAAAAGGAGACAAAAAGGAGACAACAAAAGGAGACAAAAAGGAGAAAGAAGAAAAGAAAAAAGAACAAAAAAGAGCCAAAAGTAAATAAAAAGGGCCAAACAAGCCGAAAAGATTGTCAAAAATAGTCAAAAAGTGGCGAAAAAGAGGAAAATAAAAGGAAAAAAGGAGAGAACAAAGGGAGGCAACAAAAGGAGACAACAAAAGAAGGCAAAAATGAGAAAAAAGAAAACAGAAAAGGGAGAAAATAGTCAAAAAGGAGCCAAAAAGAGCCAAAAAGGGTTTCAAAAAGGTGGGGAAGAGTTTTAAATATTCAAAAATAGTCAAAAACAGTGAAAAATGGAGTAAATAAAAGGAAAAAAGCAGAAAACAAACGGAAAAAGGAGACAAGAAAAGGAGACAGAAAAGGAGACAAAAGAGGGAAAAAAGCGGGGAAAAAAGATCCAAAAAGAGCCAAAAAAAAGTCCAAAAGATTCGAAAAAAGCCAAAAAAGTAAAAAAGACCTTCTGCGTTTTCTTCCTGGGCTTTGTTTGGAGCCAAACGAAAGCGCTTCGCCGCCAGACGCTCTTGCAGTTCCTAAAAACAAAATAAATATTTTAATTAATTAATTAATTAATTAATTAATCAATTAATTAATTAATCAATTGATTAATTAATTAATTAATTTGTTTATTTGTTTACTTATTTGATTTGGTTTGGTTTAATTGATTTAATCGAGTTAGTTTGATTTGATTTGGTTAGTTTGGTTTAATTTGGTGGGTTTAGTTGGCTGTTTGTTTTGTTCTGTTTTATTTGGTTGTTTATTATTTGATTTGATTTAGTTTAATTTGATTTAATTTAATTAATTAAATTAATTGATTAAATTAATCAATCTAATCAATTTAATTAATCTGATTAATTTAATGAATTTAATGAATTTAATCAATTTATTTAATTTAATTAATCTGATTAATGTGAAGAGATAAAAGGTGACACTTAAAAACAATAAAAGCAAGTAGAAATAAAACAAGTAAAAACAAAATAGAATTAGAATGAAATAAAAATGAAATTAGGAAATGCGAAAAA
>NW_013541697.1:18705-21427 GCF_000499545.2 Eimeria tenella
TTCATTTTTATTTTATTTTATTTTCTTTTTTATTTTTCAGTTTGGAGAAGTTTTGGATGCGGTGTCTAAACACGAGATGCGCCTGAGAGAGGTGGACATACACCCCAACGCAGCAGCACTTTTCAATTTTTACTTTTTTTATTTTTTGCTTTTTTTAATTTAATGTTTATTATTTTAATACTTAATTATTTTTTGTATTTATTAATTTGATGTTTATTAATTTAATGTTTATTCATTTAATGTTTGTTAATTTAATATTAATTAATTTAATGTTATTTAATTTAATATTAAGCTATTTAATATTAATTAATTTAATGTTGATTGAATAATTATTAATTTGATGTTTATTAATTTTATTATCTGTTGATTTAATATTTAATAAATTAATGCTATTAATTTAATATATATATATATATAAGTTTAATACTTATTAAATTAATGTTTCTTGTTTCACTATTTATTAATTTAATATTTAATTAATTGATTGATTAAATAACCAATTAATTAATGAATGAATGAATTAATTAATTAATTAATTAATCAATCAATCAATTAATTAATGCATTAATTAATTGACTATTTAATCAATTGATTAATTAATTAATTAATTAATTGACTATTTAATTAATTGGTTAATTAATCAATTTAATGACCAATTAATTAATTAATTGATTTATTATGAAATTGATTATTTTCATTATTGAACTAATTAATTAATTTAAAAGGTCCAAAAGACCAATTCAAAAGATTCAAAAGCTTTAAAGGCCTAAAATGATTAAAAGAATAAAACGACAAAAGAAATAAAAGAATTAAAAAAATAAACTAAGTAAATAAATAAATAAAAATAAAACAAAATAAATAGTAAATAAAGTAAAATAAATAAAAATAAATAAAAATAAATAAAAATTTAATTTTGCTGCAGGACGCGCTGGGCGCTGCGGACGACAGCATAGAAGTTGGGGTGTATAGGGACCTTTCTGCTTTTTCTCTTCTTTCGGATTTCTATAAAGAGCCAGGGGCCCCTCCTGCTGCTTTATTAGCTTCAGCTTTGCATGCGCTGGGCCCGCTGCAGCAGCAGCAGCAGCAGCAGCAGCAGCAGCAGCAGCGGCGGCGGCAGCAGCAGCAGCAGCCCGACGTCCTCTTCGAGTGCGAAGGCTGCGGACTCCGCTTCACAAATTGTGCTGCTGCTGTTTGCCACGAGCGCGTTTGCCTCTCCCCAGCAGCAGCAGCAGCACCAGCAGCAGCAGCAGCAGCACCAGCAGCAGCAGCAGCAGCAGCAGCAGCAGGTGCGCCGGCGCAGCCGCAGGACCAAGATGCGCTGCAGTGGCTGCTGCAAGCAGCAGCAGCCGCCCCAGCAGCGCCGCAGCAGCAGCAGCAGCTGCAGCTCGACCCCCACCCCGCGCCCCCGCCCCAGCAGCAGCAGCAGCAGCAGCAGCAGATTCCGCGGTCTTTGCTGTCGCTCGAGGGCCCCCAAGGTGCTGCGGGGCCCCTCTTGGGGCCCCTTTTTAATTTGCGGCTCTCCCTTGGCAGCAAAGTGTCTTGGTCGAGGGGCCCCCTATTCTTTCCTGCAGCAGGAGAGGGGCCCCCCGAAGCAGCAGAAAGGGCCCTCGACTTCGCGTGCAGCAGCAGCAGCAGCAGCAGCAGCAGCAGCAGCGAGTATAAAGAGCTGCGCTGGGACAGGGCTGAAGATGTGGCCGATCTGCAGGCCATTCTTGCTGCAGGTTCTGCTGCAGCAGCAGCAGCAGCAGCAGCACCTGTTGAAGCAGCAAAGGGGGTCCTCGATGAGCGGCAAATTGGAGACTAAACCCTAAACCCTAAACCCTAAACCCTAAACCCTAAACCCTAAACCCTGGAAACCACAAGGGGTTTCGCTGCTCTGCGGCAGCACTCCCCTTAGAGGGACTTTTTTAGCAAGGGCTTCTTTTTGGAGCCCAGAAGCTGCAGCTGCAGTAACAGCAGCTGCTGCAGCAGCTGCAGCAACAGCAGCTGCAGCAACAGCAGCTGCAGCAACAGCAGCTGCAGCAACAGCCGCAGCAACAGCAGCAGCAGCTGCTGCTGCAAGCCCAAAGGCACTTCCGTTTATCAAATTTTTACTCTTTACTACCTTTTATTCCCCCGTAATTATAATTGCAATTATAATTGCTGCTGCTGCTGCTGCTGTTGCTGCTGCTGCTGCTGTCTCTTGCTGCAGCAGCAGCCAAAGTTTGCATGCATTTGGGGTGTACGTACACCTACCCCTGCTGCCCCAGTTCTCTCTTTGCCTCCGTCGTTTTCTTTGGCTCATTTTCATCTACTTTTATTTGTTCATTTATTTATTTTTTATTTATCGTTTTTTATCTATTTATTAATTATTTATCCTTTATTCATATTTATTTACTTTCTACTTCATTTAAACTTCCTTTTTGTCTGTTAGTGGCAGCAGCAGCACTTTCGATTCCGCGCCGGAGAAAAACTAAATCCAATTAAGTCAACAACAACCAAATGCTGCAGCCGCCAGCCATAGCTAGCTAGCCAGCTAGCTAGCTAGCTGGCCAGCTAGCCAGCTGGCTAGCTAGCTGGCTGGCTAGCTGTCTGGCCAGCTAGCTAGTTGGTTAGCTGGCTGGATGGCTAGCTGGCTGGATAGCCAGCTAGCTGCCTCACTGGCTAGCTAGCTAGCTAGCCAGCTAGCCATGTGGGTCTGCAGCAGCCAAGAAGTTCTACAGCCCCCAGCTAGCTAGCTAGG
>NW_013541698.1:0-3188 GCF_000499545.2 Eimeria tenella
CCGGGGGGCCCCCCGGGGGGGGCCCCCAGCGTCCCGGGGGCCCCCCAGGGGGGGCCCCCCGGGGGCCCCGCGGGACTCGGGAGGAGCCCAGAGGGGGCCCCTGACAACCCTAGGGTCACTGGGGGGCCCCCAGAGGGGCCCCCAGGGGACCCCTTGGGAGTTGGGGGGCCCCCCGGGGTGCCCCCGGGGGCCTCCGTGGGCAAATGCCCTAGGCCACGGGGGGGCAAGTTTGAGGGCGGGTCTTCCAGAGAAGGATAAGGCCTTTTAAGGAGACTGTCTCCAGGAAGATCAGCTTCGAAAAAGTGATAGGCGCGAGTGCCATGTGCTGCTGCTGCTGCTGCTGCTGCTTCTGCTGCTGCTGCTGCTGCTGCTGAGCGCTCCGCCGCCAACGCGTCCGCCTTTGCGGACGCTGCGGCCGCGCGGGCGATACTTATCGCCGCTTCTTCTTCCTCATTTGCTGCAGCAGCAGCAGCAGCTGCTGCTGCTGCTTCTGCTTCCCCCTCGCTCACTGCTGCTGCTGGCCTCTCTGCTCCTGCTGCTGCTGCTCTAGCAGAGGCTGCGAAAGGGAGGCCCTCCGTCTTCAAGCTGGGGCCCCACTGGGCCCCCTGGGGCCCAGCTGCTGCAGCAGCAAAGACTCTGGAGGGGCCCCGGGGACCCCAAAGAGAGACAATAAAGGCCCCACTGGGGGGCCCCCGGCTGCATGCAGTCAATGGGGCCCTTCGGGGGGCCCCATGGGGGCCCCCAGGCCTTCGTTTTGCTGCTACTGCATCCACCCTACCCACCCTTAGAGGCAGGGGCCCCCTTCTTGTTATGGGGATCGCCAGGGTCGTCAAACTGTGCGGCTGCTGCTGCTGCTGCAGCTGGAGCTGCTGTTGCTGCTGCTGCTTCTGAAGCAGCGGGAGAGGCCCCCGGTGAGAGCTGCTCACCTGCAGCACCGCAGCCTCCGCAGCAAGGGCCCAGAGGCAGCAGCAAGCAGCAGCAGCAAGAAGAAAAGCCAGAAAAGCAGGGGCCCTTGGGGGCCCCCCGAGGTGCTGGGGCCCCCCAGCTGCTGCAGGGCCCCTCAGCTGCATGCAGCAAGGCCCCTGGGGGGCCCCCTTGAGCCTTTTCTGGGGCCTTTCGAGGGGCATTCTGGCCCCAGGCAGCGCGGGGGGCCCCCAACGCCAAGAGGGGCCCCCCAGTACCCTTTTCCCTACGCAGGTTTTAGGCAAGAGACGCAGGGGGGCCCCGAAGCAGCCAGCCAGGGCCCCATCACACCCAGGGGCCCCACAGAAGGAGGGGCCCCCGGGGGCCCCCCGGAGGCTGGGGATGGGGGAAGGCCCAGGGGCCCTAGGCAGCAGCAGACACGCAAGGCAAAAGACCGGTTGTGCTGCTGCTGCTGCCGCTGTTGCTGTTGCTGTTGCTGCCGCTGTTGTTGCTGATGCTGTTGCTGCTGTCGCTGCAGCTGTTTCGGCTGCTGCTGCTGCTGCTGGTGCTCTGGTGTCTGTGCTGCGGCTCCCGTCTACTGCTGCGTCTCTGCTGTCTCTTCCTTTATTTCTTTTTATCTCTTTTGCCAATTTTGTCTTTTTTCGTTTCTTTACTTGTGTGTATTCTCTTGTTTTCCGTTTTCTCTTTTAATCTTCTTGTACCTTTTTCTTCTTCAGACGGAGCAGCAGCAAACGCCGCAGCGGCAGCTCAAGCCCAGTCAAGCCCTAAAAAAGGGTTTAGAGGTGCAGTATTTGTATTTGTGGGGCCCCGGGGGCCCCCTAAACACCACCAGGGTTTAAGGGGGCCCCCAAAGCCCCAGCCCCGGGGGCCCCCCAACACCCCGAGGCCCCCCGTGTGGCTCCCCTGGGGCTGCTGCATGCAGGGCCGCAAACTTTGCCTGAAGCAGCAATTTGGAAGCAGAAACGGCAAAAAAATCAAATTTATGGTTTTCATTTGTCCCGTGCAGCAGCTGCAGCAGCTGCAGCAGCTGCTGCTGTCCCCTCCTGTCCTCAGCAGCAGCTACCTATACCCTGCAGGGGCCCCCTTGCGGGCGCTGCCTGGGGCCCCCAGGGCACTTGGGGTCCCCTGAGCAGACTGGGGCCCCCAGAAGGTTCTGGGGGTTTCCAGGGCACCGAGGGGCTCCCCAAGAGACAGGGGCCCCCCGCAGAAAAGGGGGGGCCCCCTACCCTGACTGCTGGGCTCGGGGGCCCCTGTGCCCTGCGTGCCTGAGGGCCGCAGCAGAGATCGATCGCAGCAGCAGCAGCGGCAGCAGCAGCAGAAGCAGCGGCAGCAGCAGCAGGGGCAGCAGCAGCAGCAGGGCTTTGCTGGCTCCTTTAGCTCCGAAGTGTTTGGTATTTCTTTATTTTTATTATCAGCTTTTCTTCTAAACCCCAGAAGCAAAATGAGGGCCTCGGGGGCCCCTGCTGCTGCTGGGGGCCCCCCTGGGCGAATTCGGAAGGGCCTCACCATAAGAAAACCCCTCATAATGGGGACTTATGCTTTCAAGTTAACTCAAGCCGTAAACCCTAAACCCTAAACCCTAAACCCTAATTCGAGGTCTAAACCCTAGTTTGTGCCCCTGAAGCCGGCGCTAAACCCTCGTAGCTCTCCTAAGATGCAGGGAATGAAAATTACCAGCGAAAACCCTAGCCCTAAACCCTAACTCTGCACCCTCGCCCTAAACCCTTGCCCTAAACCCTAGCTCAAAACCCTAGTCCTAAACCCTCGCCCAAACCCTTGCAGTGGGTCCTTAGCTTTTCCTTTCAGTCCCTGAGGCGCTCTTCTGCTGTCGCATGTTCGTTTATCTGCTGCTGCTGCTGCTGCTACTGCCTTGACTGCTGCTGCTGCTGCTGATCATGCTGCTGCTGCTGCTGCTGCTGCTGCTGCTCTCAGGAAAAAAGGAGACACAACGACATGACCCACAAATGGACTTGTCTCTTGAGGTCTCCAGATGGAGAAGACATTTCGCACTTCATTAAAAAAGTTGTTTTCGAATTGGATCCGTCTTTTGTAAACCCCCGCAGAAGTAGGGTTTAGGGTTTAGGGTTTAGGGTTTAGGGTTTAGGGTTTGGGGTTCTCGCTGCGTCTGGCCGCTGCTGGTTTGCTGCTGGGCTCTGTCCCTCTACGTCTGTCTACCGTCGCTGGCGATAAATACTGCTGCTGCTGCTGCTGCTGCTGCTGCTGCTGCTGCTATTGTTGCCGCTACTGCTGCTGCTGCTGCTATT
>NW_013541698.1:3234-3357 GCF_000499545.2 Eimeria tenella
CTGCTGCAATCGCTGCTTCTACTGCTGCTGTTACTGCTGTTGTTTCCACTGCTACTGCTGCTGCCGCTGCTGCTACTCATGCCACTGCTGCTGTTGCTACTGCTGCTGCTGCTGCTGCTGCTG
>NW_013541698.1:3457-3634 GCF_000499545.2 Eimeria tenella
CGCTTACGGGGCCCCCCTACGAGGTCTCGGAGGCGGGTTGGGGGGAGTTTTACATCACCGCCAAAATCTTTCTAATTGACGAGGCCCTTCCCCCCGTGGAGCTTTGCCACTTTCTGCGGGTGAGCCTAGCAGCAGCAGCAGCAGCAGCTGCAGCAGCAGCAGCAGCCGCACCCGCTG
>NW_013541698.1:3708-4797 GCF_000499545.2 Eimeria tenella
CCTGTGTATCTTATGCGCTCCGCAGCTAAACCTCCCAGGCGCCTCGCAGGGCCCCTGTGTCGCCTCAGAGGTGAGCGACGCCCATTTAGCCCCTGTTGGGGGCCCCAGGGGGCCCCCTCGTTCCCTTGGGGGCCCCCGGGGGGCCCCCTTGTTTTCTTAGGGGCCCCTGGGAGGCCCCCTGGCGTGCTGCGCACAAGGGGGACCCCCGGGGGGCCCCCTCATGTGCTTGGGGGCCCCCGGGGGCCCCCCCGTATGCTTGGGGGCCCCCGGGGACCCCTCCGATGTGCCCTTTTGGGGGCCTCCAGGGGAGCCTGCTTTTTGTCTTTTTTCCTTTTCTGTTCATTTCCCCTTTTGTCTTTTTGCCTTTCTTGTTCTCTGTCTCTTTGTCTTCTTGTTTTTCTTCTTTTTCTTTCCCTTTTGTCTTCTTTTTCTTCTTTTTGCTTTATTTTTATCTCCTTTTTCTTTTCTTTTCATTTTTCTTTTCTTGTTCTTCTCCCTCTTTTTCTCTTTTCTGTTTCCTCCCCTTTGCGCCTTTTCTTTTCCCTATTTGTCCGTTATTTGCTTTTTTCCCTATTTCTTTTTATCCTTTTTATCCCTTTTTTCTCTTCTTTTCTGTCACATTTTCGAGCTGTTTACCTCTTCATTGCTGCCACTTTCTCCTCTTCTTTTCTCTTTTCATTTGCCACTTTTTAAACTTCTTCTTTCTCAGTAATTGCCCTTTCTCTGCCCCCTGTTTATCTGCTTTTTTTGCTTATTTTCTTCCTTTTTCTCTTTCTTTTTTGTTTTTTTCCCCAGTTTTTCGCACCGTTTTTGCTCTTTTTCCCTCCTTTTTCTCGCCTTTTCCCCCTGTTTTCCCTCCACGTTTATTTATTCTTCCAGCGCGTTTGCTGCGCCTTGAAAAGCGTTTCAATTTCCTTTTTTTATTTCGTTTTGCTGCAGACTTACGACGAACTGCTCATCCACGACCCCCCAGACTGGCTCTACGACAGCCTCACTGCAGCCCCCGTGGGCGAGGCCCCTCCCCACCCGCTCAGCGCCTATTTTCTGCAGCCGCAGCAAAGCGAGCAGCAGCAGCCGCCAGCCTAACTG
>NW_013541698.1:5056-5524 GCF_000499545.2 Eimeria tenella
GCTGGTGGCTGAGGCCGCAGCGTGTCGTGGCTGCTGCTGCTGCTTGCCATGGGGGTGATAGCATGGCTGCTGCTCCTGAATTTGCTGCTGCTGCTGCTGCTGCTTTACCGTGCACGTCATTAGGCAGGGGCCCTAGCTGTCTGACACTTTGGGCTTTGTGTGCTGCTGCTGCTGGGGGTTATCGTGCTCCCTGCTGCCGCTGCTGCTGTGCCGAGCCATACACAGACTGCTGCCGCTGCTGCTGCTGCTGCTGCTGCTGCTGCTGCTTCCTTTCCCTTCTGCCTTTTAAAGTGAGCTTGCATTGTGCTTGTGCTGTCTGTGGGGCCGCCAGACGGAAAGCATTGGGCTGATGCAAGATGCCTTTCTTATGACTCTTCGCATTCAAGAGCTGCAGCGGCAGCACGAGGCAATCACTATGGGCAAGGCGGGGGCTGCTGCTGCTGCTGCTGCTCCTGCTGCTGCTGCTGC
>NW_013541698.1:5624-5757 GCF_000499545.2 Eimeria tenella
GCTGCCACCATGCCCGCTCAGGGCTCTCATGGCTCTCGCTAGCTCCTCCCGCTAGCTGCTGCTGCTGCTGGTGCTGCTGCTGCGGCCGGATTTTCGCTCTCTGTCTCTTCTGCTGCTTCTATTCTTTAAAGCG
>NW_013541698.1:5857-5982 GCF_000499545.2 Eimeria tenella
GGGCCCTCAGCTGGGCCCCACTGCTTGAAGCACTTCATGTGGGCCAGAAGGGGCTCCATATTACCCATAAGGGGCCCCAAGAGGCCCATGAGACGCCCCAAGGGACCCACAAGGGGCGCCAAGGG
>NW_013541699.1:0-1042 GCF_000499545.2 Eimeria tenella
CAGCGCCGCCAGCAGCAGCAGCAGCAGCAGCAGCACATTTTTCACCGATGCAGCCATCCTTCTTTCAAAAACTCCGGAGATTGAGAGGCCCTATCTCTGGGGCCCATATATTCTCGAGCGGGTACTAAAGTCTGTACCCCTGCGTCTTTTTGCTGCTTCCGGGGGGCCCCCCAGGGGCCCCCCAGGGGCACCCCGTCCCTGGGTCCCCCCCAGGGGCCCCCCGGGGGCCCTGCCTCTCTGGGGGCCCTCCAGGGGCCCCCCGGGGGGGCCCCTTCAGGGGAGGCCCCCCAGGGGCCCCCAGGAGGGGGCCTCTCCGTGGGGTGCCCCCAGGGGCCCCCCAGGGGGGCCCCCTCGGTGTGGGGCCCCCCTGGGGTGTCTTCACTGTGGGGGGGCCCCTGCTGTCGAGCCATGGCGCTGCAGTTGGGGTTTGGGGAAGGGTTTAGGGTTTAGGGTCTAGGGTTTGGGGGGTGTGTGGCGCCTTGCTACGATTTGAGTGGGGACGAGGGGCGCAGCAGCAAAAACAGCAGCTGCTGCAGCAAATGCAAAGGTAGCTGCAGCAGCAGCAGCAGCAGCAGCAGCGGATCGCCGCGTGTGTCTCGAAGGCTTCTTCGTGGGGGCCCTGCGGGCCGAGCTGCTGCTGCTGCTGCGTCTGCTGCTGCTGCTGCTGCGGGTTTTCTCGTGTCTTGAAACAGAATAAAAAACAGATAAATAAATCAAAAACAAATAATGAATTATTTAATTAATTGAGATTGAGGTAAACAGCCAGAACAACTGCAGCAGCAGCAGCAACAACAGAACAGGGGCCCACAGCTGCTGCTGCCGACGCCGCGAGCGCTGGGGGCCCCGCATTTGGGGCCCCCCGAGTCTGTCTTGTTAAAACAAAATAAAATAAATAAATAAATAAATAAATATTTTATTTATTTTCAATTTTTATTTCCATTTATTTGTCCTCCAGCGTAGCAGCAGCAGATGTGGAAAGCGCTGAACACGGCGGTGAGGGGGAACCCCAGAGTGGGGCCCCCAGCTGCTGCTGCTGCTGCTG
>NW_013541699.1:1087-2123 GCF_000499545.2 Eimeria tenella
AGCAGCAGCAGCGCTTGCCGCCATCCGCGCCCGCTGGGCAGCCCCAGCCGAGTACCCCTACACGTCATGCTGCCTGCAGCAGCAGCTGCAGCTGCAGAAGCAGCTGCAGCAGCAGCAGCAGCAGCGTCGGTTTGGATCCGAGACTGTTGCGTCTCTGCTGCGGCAGATGGAAGGGGGCCCTTCTGCTGCTTTCAAAGGAGCAGCAAAAATGAAGACAGAGGGAATTGTAGCAGCAACAGTCGGTGAGCTTATCTTGCTGCTGCTGCTGCTGCTGCTACTGCTGCTGCTGTTGCTGCTGCCGTTTATGCCACCGGTGTAATTTCGACGCCGCAGAACTGGCCATCGTTGCCGCGCGCCTAATGAAGTGAATCGCGATTGCTGCGATTGCTGCCTCGCTGCTGCTGCTGCTGCTGCTTCTGCTTCTGCTGCTGCTGCTCAGGGGACATGTGTCTCTGTGAGGGCCTCCTAGGGGCCCGGCTAGGCGACGCTGTGCTGCTGGAGGGGCCCCCCGGGGGGCCCCCCATTTTGGGTTTAGTAATGGAGATAAGAAAAAGGCACACAGTGGTGGGGCTGCTGCAGCAGTTCCCTGCTGCTGCTGCTGCTGCTGCAGCGGAAGCAGCAGCAGAAGCAGCAACAGGGCGGGACGGAGAGCCACGCACTTGCAGCGTGCAGAAAATGCTGCAGCAGCTGCAGCAGCAGCAACCGCAGCAGCAGCAGCATGCTGTCCCTGCGGAGAGCACTTGTCGCCTTGCTGCCCCTGTGTGCAGCAGCAGCAGCAGCAGCGCCAGCAGCAGCAGCAGCAGCAGTGTCAAGGCGCTGTGGGAGGAATCTGGTGTCTCTGTGGAGCTGCTGTCGCCGGCTGATGCGCTGCTGCTGCTGCAGCAGCAAGCAGCTGCAGCAGCAACATCAGCAGCAACAGGACTGGGGCGGCCCCGTGCGGCGTTGCAGACTTGGCGCCTCCACGGGCAGCAGCAGCAGCAACAGAAGCAGCAGCAGCAGGCCCAAAGCAGCAGCAGCAGCAGCAGCAAGGAACCGC
>NW_013541699.1:2177-2310 GCF_000499545.2 Eimeria tenella
TGGGAGATTTGCTGCTGCTCACTGGGCCCCCAAGTGCAGCAAAAAGCAATTTGCTCCAGCAGACCTTGGCTTCCTGGCTGCAGCAGCTGTCTGCTGCTGCAGCAGCAGCAGCAGCAGCAGAGACCCCAGGGGC
>NW_013541699.1:2356-2701 GCF_000499545.2 Eimeria tenella
GCGGTGCTGGTGCTGCTTGGTGCTTCGCCTTTGAACGCCCAGCAGCAGCTGCTGCAGCTGCGGAGGGCGTTTGCTGCAGCGCAGCAGCAGCAGCAGCAGCAGCGGCAGCAGCAGACACAGCTGAAAGTGCTGTACGTACACACGACAGCAGCAGCAGCAGCAACTCCAGTTTCTAACTTTGCTGCTCCGCTGCTGGGGCTCCGTCTCGCGCAGGCACTTCAGCGCAGCAGCAGCAGCAGCAGCAACAGCAACAGCAGCAGCAGCGGCTCCGCGGTGGTGTTCGTCGTTGATGGTCTGGAGGCTCACGAGGCAGCAGCAGCAGCTGCTGCAGCGCAGCAGCAGCAG
>NW_013541699.1:2763-3312 GCF_000499545.2 Eimeria tenella
CTTCCCTCTATATATGGAATTCTTGCATGCGACGAGCAGCAAACAGCAGCAGCAGCAGCAGCTGCGCAGCAGCAGCAGCAGCAGCAGAGCAGGCTCATGCCCCTTACCCGCATCTTCTCCATTCATACTGAAGATGCTGCAGCAGCAACAGCAGCAACAGCAGCAACAGCAGCAGCAGGCACCACGTGCCCAGGTGCTACTGCTGCTGCTGCTCTAGCGCCTCTGGCAACTGCATGCATTCCTTTTTGCTGCCGACCCACAACCGCGGGCCGCAGCCGCGGCAGCAGCAGCAGCAACAGCAGCAGCAGCAGCAGCAGCAGCAGCGGAGCGTTGCTGCCTTCGGTCGACTGGCCAATGCTGCTGCAGCAGTCCCCTCATTGGGCCCTTGCAGATTCTTTTGCTGCTCTTTGCAGCTGCTGCTTCTCCCCAGCTTTTGCTGCTGCTGCTGCGGAGGAGGTGAAGCAGCAGCAGCAGCAGATGCTTGCTGCTGCTGAATCGCTGCTCCGGGCGAGCCGCTGCAGCAGCAGCTACTGCAGCCGCGCCGCAGCA
>NW_013541699.1:3379-3570 GCF_000499545.2 Eimeria tenella
TTCTCTGGCAGCAGCAGCAACTGCAGCAGCAGGGCTCCCGGCAGCAGCTACTGCAGCAGCTGCGCATGCAGCTAGAAGACTATGAAGCAGCAGAACTCAGCAGCCTGCAGTCTGCTGCTGCTGCTGTTTCTGTGCTGCAGCAGCAGCCGCTGCTGTTCCGCTCCCCACCCGAGCAGCTGCTACTGCTCCGC
>NW_013541699.1:3637-3759 GCF_000499545.2 Eimeria tenella
CGCTAAACTAATTATTAATTTATTTCTAATCTTTTAATTTTCATGTTTATAAAAAACAATAAAACAAATTAATGAACGGAGGCTTCCCCTGGCATCGCTCGGTGCGGCAGGGCCCCCCCTTG
>NW_013541700.1:0-964 GCF_000499545.2 Eimeria tenella
CCAACCCTGCCGCTCTGTCGCCGCATCTCCTCTGTGTCACCGCAGCAAAAGCGCCAATCCGGGGGCTCGATATGAGGCCTTAGTGCTTTGAAGAGGCCGACGAGCTCGCTTATAGAGTACTGGCCAGGCGCTGCTACTGCTGCTGCTGGTGTAGCGGGTGCCTTTGCTGCTGCGGGTCCTGCACCCAGCGCCGCGCCTCCAGCTCCGGGAGACACTGCACGACGGACAACCGGCGTGTCTGCTGCTGCTGTTGCAGCTGCAGCAGGTCCTGTGCTTTCAGGGCTAAGCGCGTCTATACTGCGTCCCAAAGGCTTCTGCTGCAGAGTTGCTGCAGCAGCAGCAGCAGCAGCAGCAGCTGCTGCTGCTGCCGCTGGCTCGGCTGCGCGCACCGGCGAGAATCCCCCTGGTTCCTCTGAAGCATGCGAAGGGACTGCTGTAGCAGTCGAGGGCGGCGTGTCTTCTGCTGCTGCTGCATCTACTTCGGTGTTTTGCTTATCTGCTGCTGCTGCAGCGGCGGAAGGACTCCGGCTTGCTTCCCTCTTGTGCTGCTGCTGCGCCGGCAACTGCTGTTGCTGCGCATCACCTGTGCCGCTGGACTCTGGCTTCAGCGCTGCTCGACTCGGCTGCTGCTGCTGCGGCTGATGCTGCGGCTGTTGATGTGCTCCGATGCTGCCTCTGGGACTCCGGCCCCGGCGAGGGCTGCTAAGGCGAGACGCACGTCTGCTGCCTGGTGCAGCAGCAGCAGCAGGCGCTGCTGCTGCTGCATCTCCTGGGGTCAACGCTCTATTTGCAGACGTCGAAGGTTTCCTTGCCGCTGCTGAGCCTTGCTGCAGCGGCTCCTGATCTGCTGCTGTTGCTGCTGCTGCTGCATCAGCAGGTGGCTCGGTCTGACGTTCTTTTCGCAGCGCCTTTGACTGCTGCTGCTGCTGTTGCTGCTGCTCAGCCACCGCCCCTTCAGCAGCAC
>NW_013541700.1:1064-1211 GCF_000499545.2 Eimeria tenella
AAAAGCAAATTTATGCATGTATGGCAGCACCACATGTCACGCAGCAGGTGTAGCAGCGAGCGCTGTAGCAACCCCAGCAAAGCAGCAGTAGGAAAAACTCTTGAAGCAGCAAGCAGCGCAGCAGCAGGCGCCACGCTGTCTACAGTC
>NW_013541700.1:1233-2372 GCF_000499545.2 Eimeria tenella
GCTGCGGTTAAGGACACTGCAGGCGCATCTGATGGGTGAGTGCTAGCAGGTGCTGTTCCCTGCTGCTGCTGCTGCTGCTGTTCCTGCTTGTCCGTCGCTTCTCGTTTTGCTGCACGATCTACTGGGACGTTTTGCACTTTCTTTCTCGCACGTCGGTCAGACTGTTGCTGCTGCTGCTGCTGCTGCGGGGCTCCTGCAGCACCAGGTGCTGCTGCTGCTGCTGCAAAGCTCGAGGGCTGCGCGCTTGTCTCTGCTGCATCCCCTGCCGCTGCAGCCATCGGTGGGGGGCCCTCCGCAAGGGAGCCCCTGGCGTCTCCAGGGGCAGCAGCAACTGTAGCAGGGCCTGCCATCTCGGAGACGGGGCGAGACAAGGCTCTTCCCCCGGGCTGCTGCTGCTGCTGCTGCTGCATCCTGAAGTGCTGCTGCTGCTGCAGCCCCGGGTCCGCCCTCGGGTGTTGCTGCTGCCGGGCGTCCGCAGGCACAGCAGGCGTCCCTGCAACGTGCAGCGGGGGAGGGGCTCCCCCTGCCAAGGGCCCCGGCTGCTGCTGCTGCTGCTGCTGCATCACATGCAGCAGCGGCGGCGGCACTGAAGCAGGCATTACCAGGGGGACCTCCCCGCAGTGGGGCAGCGGCAGACCTGCGCCGCAGGGCAGCAAGTTGCTGCCGACGATGCCGTAGACGGGGATGGCTGCTGCTCCTGCTGCTGCTGCTGCAGCTGCTGCAGCGGCTGCTGCTGCTTGGTTCGGGTGCAGCGGAGCCCCGGCGCCCGGCCGCGCAGCAGACCCAAACGCCTGCATCTGCTGCGGACCACCTGCTGCTGCTGCGGCCAGATGCGGCAGCTGCTGGGGGCCCCTCAGGTCACCCCCTGGCAGCAGAAAGTGATATCCTGGCTGCTGTATGCCTAGGGGCAGCAGCGCCTGAGGCGGGAGGGCCCCCAGCATCTGGGGGGGCTGCAGCAGGCCGCCCTGGAGCAGCTCTTGCTGCTGCTGCCGGTGGCCCGCTGCAGCAGCACTCTCCATCATGTGCGGATGTTGCTGCGGCTGCTGCTGCTGCAGTCCCGCAGCAGCGCTCTCCGTCCCGCCCAAGGGATGCTGCGGCTGCTGCTGCGGCAGCTCACAAGCAGCAGAGCCATGAGGCTG
>NW_013541701.1:0-820 GCF_000499545.2 Eimeria tenella
TCTTAGGGGGCCCCCAGGGGCCCCTTGGGTTAAGCTGTGGGGCCCCGAGGGGCCCCATAGGGGAACTCGTGGGGAGCCCTTAGGGTTTAGGGTTTAGGGTTTGAATGGTAGTTTTAGTGAATTTGTTTGGGCTTTGAGCCTTTGGGGCTGGAAGTTAACGGGCTGAATCGAGGGAGACTCTTTTTTGGCTAGCTGGCTAGCTAGCTGGCTAGCTAGCTAGCTAGCTAGCTAGCTAATTATCTAGCCAAGTATCTAGCCAGCTAGCTAGCTAGCCAGCTAGTTAGGTAGGAGAGCTGCTCTTCGCAGCTGGGAAAGCAGGCAGGCAGTTGGCGCCAGAGTAGCTAGCTAGATAGACAGCCAACAAAATGGCCAGCTAGCTAGCTAGCCAAACAGGTCGTTGGCTAGCTAGCTAGCTAGCTAGCTAGCTAGCTAGCTGCCTCCGTTTTCCCATTGGGAACTTGCCCTCTAGCTGCCCACGAGGGGGCGGCAGTGAACTGGCCAGCTAGCTACGCAGCTAGCCAGATATTCAGCTAGCTAGCTAGCTAGCTAGCTGGCTAGCTGGCTAGCTAGCTAGCTGAACATCTGGCTAGTCAGCTAGCTCGCCAGGCAACAGGCCAGCCAGCCGAATGGCCATAATATCTTAGCTAGCTAGCCGAATGGCTAGCTAGCTGGCTAGCTAGCTGTCTAGCCCGGTAGCTAGCTAGCTAGCTAGCCCAGGGAGCTAGCCAGCCTGCTCAGCTGGCCAACCAGCTGGCCAGCTAGCTAGCTAGCCCAGCTAGCTAGCTAGCCAGCCAGCTGGCTAGCTAGCTAGCTGGGCTAG
>NW_013541701.1:861-1139 GCF_000499545.2 Eimeria tenella
TGTTTTGCGTCTGCAGGTTTGAAGGCGGAGTGTATGGACACAATGCCGTTGCTGAGGCTGCAGTAAGACACCCTAGCAAAGCCTTGCTGCTGCAGCAGCACAGCTAGCTGCTGCTGCAGCGGGAAGCGCCGAATGGACTCTGGCAAGTAGCAGTACGCGTTTCTATTTGCTGCTACCAAAGCCCCCAGCAGCGGCAGCAGCACAAACGAATAAGCATCATACAGGGCCCCCCACACCGCGCCCCCGCAGGGGGCCCCCCCGGGGGGCCCCCCGGGGGC
>NW_013541701.1:1239-1448 GCF_000499545.2 Eimeria tenella
TCGAGACAGAGAAAACGGCCGCCGGGCTTGAGGACTCGGAAGGCCTCCTGGAGGCCCCGAGAAGGTCTTGAGAAGTTTCGAAGTCCAAAACTAATCAGCAGCAAATCAAAAGTTGCTGCAGCAAAAGGGAGACTCTCCCCGCTCCCCAGGACCCAGCGCAGCCGGCAGGGGCCCCGGGGGGCCCCCAGGCCCGCGGCCGCGCTCACCGC
>NW_013541701.1:1548-1701 GCF_000499545.2 Eimeria tenella
AAATTATATAAATTAAAGTGATTAATTAATTAAAAAGAATTAAATTCATTTTAATATATCGGCGCTTTTAGGGGAAAAGGATGAAGCCACGGTCCACTTGGAAGCAGAACAGCAAACCCTAAACCCTAAACCCTAAACCCTAAACCCCAGAGC
>NW_013541701.1:1776-2091 GCF_000499545.2 Eimeria tenella
CTGCTGGGGGGCAGCGCGTCGATTATGGGGCCCAGGGGAATGCCATTTGCTGCTGCTTTTTGTCTTCCGATTTCCATCATCTTCAAGTTTATGTCGCACACTGTCACCTCCACCCCGCTGCACTCCTGCTGCTGCTGCTGCTGCTGCAGCTGCTGCAGCGCCAGCTCCTGCTGCTCCTGCTGCTGCTGCAGCGCCCTCTCCACAAGCCGCAGAGCTATATCTCCTGTGCCCCCCGCCAAATCCAGTATCCTAAAGGGCTCACAGGGGGGCCCCCCTTGGGGGCCCCCCAAGGGGCCCCCAAGGGGGGCCCCCTGG
>NW_013541701.1:2165-2585 GCF_000499545.2 Eimeria tenella
GACAAGACTTACAAATTCGTTTTTCCAAATTCTGTGGATTCCGAAGCTCATTAAATCGTTCATTAAATCGTAAGAGTCTAAAAATAAAAAAAGAGAAAAAGAAATTAAAAAGAAAAAGAAATTAAAAAAGAATTGGAAAAAAGAATTAAAAATAAAGAGGAATTTAAATATGAAATTCAAAAAGAGAAAAAAAGAAAAACGGAAATGGAGTTGGAGAGGAGTGCAAGGAAAAAAGAACTGAAGAGGGAGGAAACAAAAGAAATAAGCATTGAATTAAAATTAAAATGGAACTAAATTAAATTAAAACTAAATTAAAATTAAATTAAATTAAATTAAATTAAATGAAAAAAGAAAGTTGAATTCAGCAAAAAAAGAATTTCCGGTTTTACGAAATTCGAAAAAGGAAAATTTAAAATACCA
>NW_013541702.1:0-224 GCF_000499545.2 Eimeria tenella
TGCTGTTGCTGCTGTTGCTGCTGCTGCAGGTTTGTACCGGGAGCAGCACTTGTTTGAAAGTGTGGACTTGACAGGGGAGCATTTGCTGCTGGGAAAGGAAGCAAGAAGAAGCCACGACAGAGATAGACTTTTTTGTCTCCTTGGCTTCTTCAAACCTGTCATTCGACAAAGTGCTGCTGCTGCTCCTGCTGCTGCTGCTGCTGCTGCTGCTGCTTCCCCTGCTG
>NW_013541702.1:395-664 GCF_000499545.2 Eimeria tenella
CAGAAGCGGCGGGCCTTGATGGGATTTGCTGCTGAGAAGCAGCTGCGGTTTTTGTGCCGCAGCAACAGCGTCAACAGAAGAGTGCTGCTGCTGCCGCCCAGAAGAGATGCAGCAGCAGATTTGCTGCTGCCTCCGGAGCTGCTGCTGCCAATCACGCAGCAGCAGGAGCTCAGGGCTCTTCGCAGGAGGAAGCAAAACAGACACAAGGCAGCCACTGCTGCTGCTGCTGCTGCTGCTGCTGCTGAGGGGAAGAGCGCTGAGGAGGAGCC
>NW_013541702.1:677-1335 GCF_000499545.2 Eimeria tenella
AAAAGTTTTTAGTTTAATTGCAAATGGTTTTTAGATCTTTTAAATGCCATTTTCTTCTTTTATTTTAATTTTCAAGTTTTGTTTTATTCGAATTCCTTCTGTTTGTTTATTTCCACTTTTTGTTTTAGCTTTCCACTCGTTTTCCTTCTTGCTGCTGCTGCTGCTGCTGCTTCTGCGCAGCAATTATCACCTGCAAGCAGCAGCAGCAGCAGCAAAAGCAGCAGCAGCAGCAGCAAAAGCAGCAGCAGCAGCAACAGCATTGTAGCAAGGGCAAGGAGCACCAGCAGCAGCAGCAGAAGCAACAGCCACAAACAGCAACAGCTGCTGCTGCAGCAACGTCCAGAAGCAGCAGCAGCAAAGTCAAGTTGCTGCAGCAGCAGCAGCAGCAGCAGCAGCAGCAGCTTACTTCTCTCATATAGTTCATCAGAGCTCTTGGGGACTCCGCCTTGTATAAACTTGTACCTGAAAAAAAAAAATTAAATAAATAAATGATAAATAAATAATAAATAATAAATAAATAGATAATAAATCATAAATAATTAGCCGCAAATAATAATAGACAATGTATAAATAATAAATAATAAATAATAAAACAAATAAGAGCGAACAAATAAAAGAAGGGAAATAAAAGATTTATTTAAAATTAAAAACCATTTCA